>NC_086320.1:213918274-214203274 GCF_036172605.1 Pelobates fuscus | reverse complement strand
GTGTATGGACTCAGCAGCGTGTATGAACCCAGCAGTGTGTGTGTATGGACTCAGCAGTGTGTGTGTGTGTATGGACTCAGCAGTCTGTGTGTGTGTATGGTCTCAGCAGTTTGTATGTGTGTATGTACTCAGCAGTCTGTGTGTGTGTGTGTGTGTGTGTGTGTGTGTGTGTGTGTGTGGACTCAGCAGTCTGTGTATGTGTGTATAGACTTAGCAGTATGTGTGTGTGTATGAACACAGCAGTGTCTGTGTATGGACTCAGCAGTCCGTGTCTGTGTATGGACTCAGCAGTCTGTATGTGTGTGTGTATGGACTCAGCAGTCTGTGTGTGTGTGTGTGTATGGACTCAGCAGCCTGTGTGTGTGTATGGACTCAGCAGTCTGTGTGTGTGTGTGTGTGTGTGTGCACGTGTATGGACTCAGCAGCCTGTATGTGTGTATGGACTCAGCAGTCTGTATGTGTGTATGGACTCAGCAATCTGTGTGTGTGTATGGACTCAACAGTCTGTGTGTGTGTGTGTGTGTGTGTGTATGGACTCAGCAGTCCGTGTCTGTGTATGGACTCAGCAGTCTGTATGTGTGTGTGTATGGACTCAGCAGTCTGTGTGTGTGTGTGTGTGTGTGTATGGACTCAGCAGCCTGTGTGTGTGTATGGACTCAGCAGTCTGTGTGTGTGTGTGTGTGTATGGACTCAGCAGCCTGTATGTGTGTATGGACTCAGCAGTCTGTATGTGTGTATGGACTCAGCAATCTGTGTGTGTGTATGGACTCAACAGTCTGTGTGTGTGTGTGTGTGTGTGTGTGTATGGACTCAGCAGTCTGTGTGTGTGTGTGTGTGTGTGTGTGTATGGACTCAGCAGTCTGTATGTGTGTATGGACTCAGCAGTCTGTATGTCTGTGTGTATGGACTCAGCAGTGTGTGTATGAATTCAGCAGTCTGTATGTGTATGGACTCAGCAGTCTGTGTTTGTGTGTGTGTATGTGATACCGGAGAAACTGACGGAAGCGAAGCACAGAGAGATGGACACAGGTTTCTTCAGGAAGGAAGAGATTCTTTATTGGATCACCGATCGGGACTCAGAGGGACTAACGTCACCAAAATACAACAAGTTCTGAGCCCCGGACAATAGTGCAGGCTCCTTATATAGGCACATAACTCCTCCCATATTAAGCTCCACCCGCACATTCTCTTGACCAATCAATACAAATAAGAATTAACTTCCTGCTTGACCGCATGGCTTGTCCAGCACAATGGAGGAGGGGAATACTACATCCTGTATTCTTGCACATGCTCTGTACACTACTGATCGTATCTTGCCTCGTGCAACCAACTGATCGATACGTCAGCATATGCACGTACACATGCCACGTGGTAATCTCGGCCTACTAAATTTATTTTTACCGAGATTCCACCACATTCCCCCCTTTGATGCCTCTTGATATTTCACAATTACTTGAGGCATCACTTAACCTTAGTTTGCATACACCGCAAGTTACCCTGAACCAGACCAGACTTAACTTATGATGTGAATCTTCAACACTCATCTTCCTGCATTGGTTCTCCCTGATCTAGAGCCTCATATTTATAAATTGCCATTATCTGTGCAGCAGCCTTCCTCTCTGCTATATTTTCTATCAGGCTTTGCACAGACCTAACTACTAAGGGTATAAGACACGGCAGGAGTAGACACAACATTAAAATCAGCAGGACTCCACCTACCACTGCCTTAAGCCCTCCAAACCACTCATACCAGCTACCAAACCAACTACTTGGATTATACCCTTTCCATACCTGAGTAGGCACATGCGCTAGTTTAACCATATGGCTAGTAAGCTCAGCTATTGCTTGCCCTTCGTCATCTATTTGAAGACAGCAATTGCTCAGGTTAAACTTCCCACATACACCTCCCTCTACTGCCAAAAGGTAATCCAAGGCTAATCTATTTTGGTAGACTGCTGTCCTCATCCTGGTATTATGCTTCGCTAGAAGATTGAGCGCTTGTGATGTCTCGTTAGTAATAATCTCAACCACCGCCTGTAATCTTATAATACGGTTGAGCATATAAATAGGGGTTCTATAACCAAAGGTACCATCTTCTGCCCACGTGGCTGGCCCATAATAATCTATAATACGCTGGGGAGGCCATTCATTATCTTCCCAGGCGCCTATCTCTATGGGTCCCCTTTTCTTCCTATGATTCACATCATATACTTTAACACCTAAAGTCTCACCTGTTTCAATCGGTAACAAGAAGAAGGATGGTTTGAGCATACCCAACACACATGCCCCTTCCCAGTCCTGTGGCAACTCCGAATAGGCTTTCTTACCACAGATCCAGTACAAATTTGCTGGGGCTCTCCAGGTAGATGTGATGGATAAATCAAACCACACATCCTTTAAATTGGCGTATCTAGCAAACGGGTTAGATGGTTCTGAGACATTTGAAGCCGACCACCAAGTTGTATTCTTTGTATCATCATCATAAGCTTTTTGCCCTAGACAAGTTAATTCTCCTACAGAAGTATTATACATTATTCCTTTCCTTGCTATGCAAACATAACCTATGATGGAGGTCTTTAATCTCCACTCAGATTTACCTCTAACACTCATATGATAATCGGCTTGTGTAGATATTAGTTGGTCAACTGCCTCAGAACCGGACATTACCTCCTTTGCTTCCCAAGGCCATTGGTCTCCCATGTTAGTACCTCCACACACATAGCAGTTGGTAACATTAAGACTACCGGCAATACTTTCGGCTAAATCAATGAACAGGTTTTTAGCATTATGGGGGATCTTATTATCTATACTCATCTCTTCATAAAAGGAATGGTATACTTGATGAGTTTGGGAGGATACCGTATCAGTCTCTATCCCTATAAACAATACTGTCCCAGGATCTAAACCTGTCCCGTATATTTGAAACCCAAATAAATTACCATATTTGTCTAAGAACCTGTCGGGGTTATTTATAAGTATATGGACTGGATTGCATTCCATAGACTTACAATATGGGCTGGTAGGCAACTTAGTCACTATCATGTCTTTGTCTACTGTCTGTCCCCAAGTTGCCCACCCCACACAAGACCAATATGGGCAAAAGTTATAGTCTCTATTAGGGCATCTAGGACTCACATATTTATTTTTACTACTGGGACAAATATATTTATCATTAGACCCATACGTCCTCTCCCATCTAAGATCCCCACATACATTCCACGGCTTTCTACCACTTGATGTCGCCTTACACGCATCAAATAGCAGAACACCCGAAGAATGTACGGATTCTAACACCGTCTTATTAATTAGGGTCCCCTGAGGATCTCCATTCCTGAGAGTCAACCAAATTGTACGAGGTTGATACTCCGGACTGAAGCACTTAGGTTCTCCTACTCCTAAATGGCACACACTATATTCTATATTTAGGTATCTACATCTTGATACATTTCCTTTACACTCGTATTGTGAATGCCAAATTAGGGTTTGGGAAATATGGTTACCTGTTCTTGTAGTCTTAATGCATACCTCACAGCTAGGGGTGTCGGTACCTCTACCTTCCTGGATATAAAAATACACATAAATAAACATTATCAAGAACACATCTTTCGCCGTCATCCTCAGTCTTCGTCCGTGCGAAGGCACCTCAGCTTCCAGGATGTAAGGGCTGCAGGGAATGGAGTTCTGCTCGTCTTCACAGGAGTCCCTTCGAGACTTTCCCTGGCTTATATACTATACGTCGGTGGGCGGACAGGCTTTATTATGGCCTTCTCACTCACGCACCAAATCCATGAAACAATAAAATTTTGTAATCCACACAAGTTCCTCGTTACTCCGACTGAGTCGTGCGTTTTAACCGGATCTTGCAGGGATTCTCTGGATCTGCTGTAACTTGCCAAGAATCGACTGCTGCTGGTTTAACCCTGGAGTGATGTATCCACGGAGTCACTTCGGCTACTTTTATTGCTGTAGGGGTAGACAAAAGAACAACATAAGGACCTCTCCACTTGGGCCCTAACGGTACATTATTCCACTCTTTAATCCACACTTGGTCTCCTGGATGATAACTATGAACAGGGGGATAAATATTCACAGGTAATCTATCTTGTACCCATTTCTGTACCTCCTCCATAGTCTTACCCAACTCTACAACCTGCTGCCGGGTAATTCCTTCTCCCAACTGACTCAAGTCCCCCCTTAAGTTACCAAGTACGGGAGGTGGTCGCCCATACATGATTTCAAAAGGAGAGAGGCCCATCCTTCTGGTAGGGGTACTGCGGATTCGCAATAGAGCTATGGGTAAGAGAACGTTCCACTTAAGTTGGGTTTCCTGACACATTTTAGCCAACTGATTCTTAACCCCTTAAGGACACATGACATGTGTGACATGTCATGATTCCCTTTTATTCCAGAAGTTTGGTCCTTAAGGGGTTAATAGTTATATTCATTCTCTCTACCTTACCAGAACTCTGGGGTCTATATGCCGTATGAAGTCTCCACTTTATACCAAGCATATGAGTCAGTTGTTGTAGGCACTGATGAACAAAAGCTGGACCATTGTCCGATCCTATAGAACAGGGTAGTCCATATCGGGGTATTATTTCTCGTAGCAGGAATCTCACAACTTCTCCTGCTTTCTCTGTACGAGTAGGACATGCTTCTACCCAGCCTGAATAGGTGCACACAATTACCAGCAGGTAACGATGTCCACCCGATTTAGGCATCACTGTAAAGTCAATTTGTAAATCGGACATGGGGAGTCCCCCCATAAACTGGACTCCTGGTGGCTTTACTGGTCCTTGTCTTGCATTATTTTTAGCACACGTTACACATCTTCGTACAATGGCCTTAGTCAAGTTGGACAATCTTGGTATGTAGAAATGTTTTCTGAGAGATTCTTCTGTGCTATCTCTCCCAGAATGTGTCCCGTTGTGATAATTTTGGACAATTTCTACCGCTAGTGATGCTGGTATGACTATTCTTCCATCTTCTAGCTGATACCACTTGTTCTCCAAATACTTTCCTGGTTCAGTCTTTAACCACTCCTCTTCTTGAGCTGTATAAACTGGAGTCCATTGAGACAGTGGAGTTGGTATAAGAGCAGCTATATGCCCCACATATTCCTGTCTTCCTGATTCAGCGGCACGCTTAGCTGCACTATCTGCCATCCGATTTCCCTTGGTTACATCACCATCTCCTCTCAGATGCGCTCGACAATGTATGATACCGACTTCTTTCGGCTCCCACACTGCTTCCAATAGTTGTAGGATTTCAGCTGCATATTTGATTTCTTTGCCTTCTGAATTCAGTAGTCCTCTTTCTTTATACAAAGCTCCGTGGGCATGAGTGGTTAAAAACGCATATTTGGAGTCCGTGTAGATGTTCACTCTTAAACCTTCAGCCAATTGTAAAGCTCGTGTCAGTGCTATCAATTCTGTCTTTTGTGCTGATGTTCCTTTCGCCAGTGGCCGAGCTTCTATCACCTTGTCTATTGTTGTTACTGCATATCCTGCATAGCGGATCCCTTCTTTCACATAACTACTGCCGTCGGTATAATATTGAACATCGGGGTTCTGGATGGGAAAATCACGAAGATCTGGTCTACGTGAGAATACTTCATCCATTACTTCCAAACAATCATGTTGACTTTCAGTAGGTTGTGGCAAAAGGGTAGCTGGATTTAAGGTGTTTACAGTCTCTAAATGCACTCTTGGGTTTTCACACAACATTGCTTGATACTTAGTCATACGGCTGTTACTAAACCAATGATTTCCTTTGTAATCCAACAATGTCTGTACTGCATGTGGGACTCGTACATAAAGTTCTTGACCCAGAGTGAGTTTATCGGCTTCAGCTACTAGCAGGGCGGCTGCAGCTACGGCTCTTAGACAAGGTGGAAGTCCGCTGGCCACTGCATCCAATTGCTTAGACATGTAGGCAACAGGTCTTTGCCATGATCCCAAGTACTGTGTCAATACTCCCACAGCCATTCTTCTTTGCTCATGTACATACAGGTAGAATGGTCGTGTGTGATCAGGTAGACCTAATGCTGGGGCACTCATCAAAGCCTTCTTCACATCTTCAAATGCCGTTTGCTGTTCTTGAGTCCATAAGAAGGGGTCGTGCTCTGTACCTTTGATAGCTGCATACAGAGGTTTTGCCAGTATCGCGTAGCTGGGAATCCATATCCTACAGAAGCCTGCTGCCCCCAAGAATTCTCGCACTTGTCTTCTATTCTTGGGTATCGGTATTTGGCACACAGCTTCTTTTCTCTCTGGCCCCATAATTCTTTGACCTTCAGAGATATGGAATCCCAGATATTTGACAGTTGGCAAACACAACTGAGCCTTCTTTCTAGACACCTTGTATCCTGCCTTCCAGAGAATGTGTAGTAGATCGTGCGTTGCTTGCTGACAGATTTCTTTTGTAACTGCTGCTATCAACAAGTCATCTACATACTGTAACAATACACACTCTCCTGGGATGGACTCGAAATCCAGTAGATCTTGACTTAGAGCTGAACCAAATAGGGTAGGTGAATTTTTAAACCCTTGGGGCAGTCTTGTCCAGGTCATTTGGCGTTTTGAGCCCGTTACAGCGTTCTCCCATTGGAAAGCGAAAATACATTGACTTTCTGCGGCAATTCGGAGGCAAAAGAAGGCATCTTTGAGGTCTAAGACTGTAAAGTAAGTAGCCCCGCCCGGAATTAAAGCAAGCAGGTTATATGGATTGGGTACAACTGGATGTATACTAACAACCGCATCATTGACTGCTCTCAAGTCCTGCACAGGTCGATACTCATCTGTACCGGGCTTTTGAACAGGCAGCAATGGGGTGTTCCAGGGGGAAGTACAGAATTTTAGGATACCATACCATATGAACTTATCCAGATAAGATTGGATGTTCTTCTTAGCCTTCTGCGGGATGTGGTATTGTCTTAGGCTCACTGGATAAACCCCAAGTTTTAGTTCAATTTTAATAGGTGGAATATTGCGGGCCAGTCCTGGTGGGTTGTTCTCTGCCCAAACTCCTGGTATGTTGAATAAGGACTCATCACTCCTAGGGTTTTGGCTAGTCAACGCTGTATAAAGTCGCCACTCTTCTTCCTTTGGTACGGATAATGTCATAATACCTGAAGGTCCATTAAACTTTAAGGATGTTGTTCCATTTGGTAGGAACGTAATCTGCGCTTGTAATTTAGATAGCATATCACGTCCCAGCAATTGGACTGGACATTCAGGCATATAAAGGAATTGATGTTTTACTACGTGGCCTCCCAATGTACAGAGTCGAATTTTAAGAACCGTTTTTTCAGCACTTCTTCCAGTTGCTCCTATTACAGTAATAGTCCTTCCAGATGGAGGAGCAACTAGATTAGTCACCACTGAATGTTCAGCACCAGTGTCGATCATGAACGCACTCCTTTTTCCCCCTATTGATACATCGACCATAGGCTCCGCTCGACCAAGGGGGATGGAGCCCGGTCGGTATCAATAGTCCTCCATGACCGTGTCAGCCAATCCTACAAAGTCCCTGCCTTCTCTATCGCGGGACCTTTGCGCTGCTGGGAAATACCTATCTTCCCTAACACTTCCTCTGTTCCCATTGCTCCCTCTATTACCATTACTCCCTCCGGGGCCTCCTCTACCTCTCGCTCTGCCTCTAAAGTTCCCGTAACCTGCCCTGGGTTGGTCTCTCTCGTACTGCTCTCTTTGTGGACATTCGTTCCTCCAATGCCCTTCTTCCTTGCAATACGCGCACTGATTCCTACTCAAAGGCTCCCTATTCCATCTACTATCGCCTCTATCTGGGCCCCGTCTATCTACGCCTGCGATCGCTACCGCTAGCATATCTGCCTTTTTACGCATCTTGCGCTCTTCCTCTTTCTTACTTTCTGTTTCCCTATTCATATACACCTTATTCGCTACCTCCATTAGTTGGGTGATGGACATACCTGCAAACCCTTCTAACTTCTGTAGCTTGCGCTTAATATCTCCGTAAGCTTGGCTGACAAAGGCGGAGTTCACCATTCGGGAATTATCTGCGTCTTCCGGATTAAAGGGGGTATACAAGCGGTATGCCTCCAATAATCGGTCATAAAAGACACTGGGCGCTTCATCACTTTTCTGAATCACCTCAACTGTCTTCGACATATTAATGGCTTTCTTTCCTCCAGCTTTCATGCCAGCAATTATAGCGTCTCTATAGGCTCTGAGTTGAACCATATCAGCACCATTTACATTCCAATCGGGATCGGTGTTGGGATAATGTGTTGCGGCCCATGCTGATGGATTGGCTTGATTCAAAGTACGGGCTTTATCCTCTAGCGCTTTAATGGCCGCTTGATTAATTCTTGTCCTTTCCTCATTGTTAAACAAAGTCATTAATAACTGCTGGCAATCAGCCCATGTCGGGTTATGTGTCTGTACTATTGAGGTGAACAGATCAGTCATAGCTTGTGGTTTCTCAGTATACGAGGAATTGTGGGTCTTCCAATTTAAGAGATCGGTTGTCGTGAACGGGACATATACGAAGACTGGGTCAGCATGTGCCATTTGGCCTGCGGCATCGATATAGGCTGACCCGGGATTCAGACGAAGAGGCATCTGATAATGTTTTAATTGTTGGGTACCAGTTAGTTGTCGGGTTTGTATGGGGCTACGTGGAGGGGCGTCAGTTATGGGTTCCAGTCGGGGAGAAATAGGGCATGAGGATGTGGGAGCTTGGTTTTGGGAAAAGGTAGTAAATAAAACACTTCGAGCCGAGCTAGAAGAAGCTTGACCGGAAGTCTGAAGTGGCGCCAAATCAGGATATTCGGATCTAATGGGGATTGGCTCTGGTTCCGGAAGGGGAGATTTAGTACGAGAGGGGGTGGATTCTGTACTGGAGGAGGAAGCGGAAGTGGATGAGGGCAATGAGGGAAGGGTTGCAGGACTTCCTGCATTTGCGTCACTTCCTCTTAACGGAAAGTAAGGGGGCGGCAAAGGGATCTCGGACTCAGGGGGCGTGTCCAAAATGGGCCTAACACCAGTCCTAGTGGACAAACAAGTCCTAGCCACCATGAGGCGACATTGCTCCTCCTGGCATGTCTGAATCCATTTTGGCGAGTCATTTACGGCCTGTCTCCAACAATCAATATAAGGAAACTGGCCGTAAAGTTCAGGCCTACCCGATACAGCCACGTGTAAGCGCTGTACCAGAGTTGGATCCAAACTGCCACGTGGCGGCCATGCCGCAACCAAAGTAGGCCACTCCCTAGTACACAAAGTGACCAAACGTACAGGAGACATTTTAACCCCAAAATCACAAGTTTTGAATCCCTTTTTAAAATTCTTCACCATACAACCTAAGGGATCCGGAATCGTTGACTGCGACGCGCCCATACTTATCAATGGAACGTCGCTGACAACGAATACTATGCACGCGTACTATTCAACAGTCACACCCGTTTCCTCTGGCAACAGCACCACGTGGTACGGTTACCTAGTGAAACGTACACGATAACACAATAAACACTCAGGGAATTCCCGTACACACACAGCTGTTACACCAGTCACTAGATAATCAATATTATGCCCTTTGGCGAAACTATACAGTCACCCACGCTATAATTCTCTATATACGAATTACCCGTCTATAACACACCCCAGTAACATCGTCTTTTACAAATAGCGGTTACAGTACGGTTAGCATAGGTCAAAGCACAATTTAAGGTCACAATACAATTATTAGTGGTTATGGTGTTAAACATGCAATGGACGACAATTATTAGTACTTATATACAGTGTCAGTAAATATACAGGGTTATGGTACCGTGCACTATAATACAGCAACACACTATTAACACTCTCGCTAGACGGCTGAGCTCGCGCTATCTAACAAGATATACACTTTACTAAACAATCTTTATCACATTTACAATTCCCAACTAAACTATTGGCCAGTACCTTGAATGGACTACCTAAAACTATGTACACCCGTTTTGGTTAGCCACACTGCCCAAGCACCACATATAGCGAGCTAGAGGACCGAATTTACACAGGCGCCTCTTAGTCGATTACTATCAAAAATCTAGTGGGTTCCAAATTTACACGCCTTCCCACTTAGCCAAGATAGGTTGAGAGCTAGCGAACCGAATTTACACAGGCGCCGCTTAGTCTCCCGGTCCCTCCGACCTAGCGAACGTAATATACACCCTAGAACGCTAGTCTAGACAAGACACCGGTGTCCGGCTAGGGCTATTTACACAGGACCCCGCCTGACTAACCAAATCAAACGGTCTGACTAAAGAGCGTTCGATTGAGCGATGCGCCTTCGCTCCTTCCCTCCGACAGAGGGGGCAGATTCCATACACAAATAACCCCTTATGGGCCTACCGCACAATCGGTATACCCCTAGTGGGTCTGCCGTCTAAAACAGCAGTTGTCTTACCTCCTCGTTCCTGAACCTGAGTTCACACTCATCGACTGGGACACCCCAGCACTTCTTACGTAGAGGCCGATGATCTCCTGGACAACAGACCAGTGGCGCCGAGACGAAGGGAGGTCCACGCAGAAGTTCAGGGGTGCAGCCGTAGAGAACGTGGGCAAAGATAGACCGTCTCACGCCTCTGCCTCTCAGCTACCGTTGAACGATGAGCTTCCCGGCCAATGCACCAAATGATACCGGAGAAACTGACGGAAGCGAAGCACAGAGAGATGGACACAGGTTTCTTCAGGAAGGAAGAGATTCTTTATTGGATCACCGATCGGGACTCAGAGGGACTAACGTCACCAAAATACAACAAGTCCTGAGCCCCGGACAATAGTGCAGGCTCCTTATATAGGCACATAACTCCTCCCATATTAAGCTCCACCCGCACATTCTCTTGACCAATCAATACAAATAAGAATTAACTTCCTGCTTGACCGCATGGCTTGTCCAGCACAATGGAGGAGGGGAATACTACATCCTGTATTCTTGCACATGCTCCGTACACTACTGATCGTATCTTGCCTCGTGCAACCAACTGATCGATACGTCAGCATATGCACGTACACATGCCACGTGGTAATCTCGGCCTACTAAATTTATTTTTACCGAGATTCCACCACATATGGACTCAGCAGTCTGTATGTGTGTGTGTATGGACTCAGCAGTCTCTGTGTGTGTGTGTGTGTGTGTGTATGGACTCAGCAGCCTGTGTGTGTGTATGGATTCAGCAGTCTGTGTGTGTGTGTGTGTGTGTGTGTATGGACTCACCAGCCTGTATGTGTGTATGGACTCAGCAGTCTGTATGTGTGTATGGACTCAGCAATCTGTGTGTGTGTATGGACTCAACAGTCTGTGTGTGTGTGTGTGTGTGTGTGTGTGTGTATGGACTCAGCAGTCTGTGTGTGTGTGTGTGTGTGTGTATGGACTCAGCAGTCTGTATGTGTGTATGGACTCAGCAGTCTGTATGTGTGTGTGTATGGACTCAGCAGTGTGTGTATGAATTCAGCAGTCTGTATGTGTGTATGGACTCAGCAGTCTGTGTTTGTGTGTGTGTATGGACTCAGCAGTCTGTGTGTATGGACTCAGCAGTCTGTATGTGTGTATGAATTTTTAAAAAAATCCTTGGTGGAAAATAATGAATTCTCGACCAGGGATTACAAAAAAAACAACAACACATTGTGTCGGGGGCGGGGCTTAACATGCGGCAAGGGCAGGGTCAAACTGCCGTGAGGGCGGGGTTAAATGTGCCCCCCTACTTTTGTCCCTGGTCCACCATGTGCCCCCCCTAAAAATGAATCCTAGAGACGCCACTGCTAATCGGCCACTCCTATATGTATTACAGGTTATGAGTTGAGCTCAACTTCTTCCAGGCCTGTTTCAGTTATCCTGACTTTTTGGTAATATTCCCGTCTGGGGACTGGCCAACAGTATTAGGCAGTATTGGCCAACAGTATTTCCCCTATACTTGAATGGTCTGTGGTGGTTCCCTGAAATGATTGGATTTGCTCATAGCCAAAGGGCGATGGAAAGTTGCAGAATCAAGAGGGTTTCTAAATATTTGTTGAGGGTTGGGGGAGTTTTTACTACCTGCCGCTTCAGTTTTGAAGGGATGTGGCCATTTTTTTAGCAGCAATGGTTTATCTTACAGAGGTTGGCTTAGAATTATTCGATCTAGCCCTAGGGGAGGTGATCAATTACGCCCTAGCATGGGTGGTGGGGCGCACCCGCTGATCTGAGGTTTAAAATGGCAGGGCGTATGGTGGGGTGTGTCCTTGCCAATTGTGGTGGATAGGACCTAAATGTGTATGATGTGTAGTGGGACTCGTCCCTCCCTGAATCTCAAAATGGTGTGGATGTGCACACTGAAC
The DNA here is from genome assembly GCF_036172605.1 of Pelobates fuscus. Taxonomy (NCBI): domain Eukaryota; kingdom Metazoa; phylum Chordata; class Amphibia; order Anura; family Pelobatidae; genus Pelobates; species Pelobates fuscus. Next base: position 214,190,936 of record NC_086320.1, on the reverse strand, counting down.
TAAAGACCAGGTAGTGGTAGGCATTAAGAGGGGGATAAGCCCACAGTTGTGGCTAAGGAATGGATGTGTTAACTGAGCTAAAGATAAGTTAATAATTTATGGATTGTTAGTTATGGCAAGGACAAGTTATGTACTGTTATTTATTTTAAATTATTGGTGAATGGTTAATAAATGCTGTGGATTCCTTTGCCATATATACGTCTTGTGTCAATTATTGGAAAGGGTTTTGGGTTAGGGGTTAATTTGGTACATGGACCCCACTACCTTTACACATGATCCTTGGGAGGGAAGCAAAGCTGGACAGGACAACGTCCTTGTGTGAGTGTGGGGCAGTGAATAGTTAATGTTAATTGCATACTAGTGTGTGGCTGACAGCCTGGGGGATATATAAGGTATAGCTTCAGGATATATAAGGGAGTGTTTTGCATTTTTACTTTAGCCATTTCACTTCCATAATCTGCTCAGCAACAGCTCCCCTTTGATTTGGAATGGTTTATCTATGACTGTTGTGTCTAGCAGTTTTTACTTGTCACAACAGGCAGGGTGTGTCCTTGCCATACCTAAATATTTGATGTTAAATGAAAGCCCTGTTTCCCCTGAATAAAATGCTATATAATAAGTGTGGGTGCATTTAATATGAAAGAGGTAAATTATTGTGGAACAGACATATAGTCAAAATCTGTGGTTTGTTTACATTTTTTTTTGGTTCACAACTTGTACATTTGGCTGTGGTCTTAAGGGGTTAAATTTATCACAGTGAGTGCCTGTGATGTTTTTCTTGTATATCTGTTCTTATGGGTTATGCTGACCTATACTCAGTCATCACCCTGTGATTTTAATGATTGAGTGCAACCCTCTTTTCCAAATTACAAAAAAATTATAAGCAAAAAGTATAAACAAAAAAGAAAATAGGAAACAAATAATATACAAAATATACAATAATATAGTGCCACATTATACATCTTACAGTCTATTCTGCCTTGTTACCACTTTCAGTAGCAATCTAGGCCCCTATGCTCAGTAGCAATTTAATGTTCAGATTGACAATAATCCCTTATGTTAAATAAACATTTCTATCTTATTCATTCTATTACAGTTTATGCATATCCTGAGTCTTATTTAGTTGAATTTTCAATATCTAGTTTTTTATTGAGTTTTACAAAACAGTGCACAGTGCATTCAAGTCAACATAGACATCACTTTCAATACAGAAATTTACAATTTTACATTTACCTGGGGTCATTGTATACTGTTTTTTTTTTTTTTTTGTATTTTAAGGTTCCATACAAGCAGTTTACCAATTACACATCATATAATGCATTGTTCGTATGATGGTTCACAGAAATTAACACTTATATGATCATAGACGTATAAGATTATGTGTCTGGGATATTATATTCTACCTATGATGGCTGTATGTTCATAGCGAGATTTCAGTACTTTGTGCTTGAAAATCAGGGATTGCTTGTGGTATACACGACTCCAACCCCTTTTATCTTCAATTTAAGATATAGGAGGAATATGATGACTTGGTTGATCAACCCTGCATCTCTGCATTTGTGAGAGGTAATGATGAGAATATTGTGTGCTCTTTTTAACCTTGTAAAGGGGGAAAATCAAAAGAGGGGAGAATAAAACAAAGAGTAAACGTAAACCATAAGGCTTTGTCTTAAACTAAGTGTCCTTAATTAGATAGCGGTAGGCACAGGTACTGGGACGTATCTCGTAACTTAGGGGTTGCATATTTTAGGTTCCAATGGATTTGAGTTGCGTGCGATTAGCTTTCCAGCTTGCCCACCTTTTAGTATGGTCCTCTTCTTTACCTCTTACCTCTTCTTTACCTGTCATTCTATAGGCCATTTGTTCATACTCAGAGGTGGACTCCACTCTGTTCCATACCTCTAAGAAAGATGGGGCATTTGTAGCCTTCCAATGCCTTGCTATGCAAATTTTTGATGCCAATAGGAGGTGTATGGCAACATACCTTTGTTGTGCTGATAGAATTTCTGGGGATAAGTGGAGATAACATTCTGGTTTAAATGGTACTTTATGTGGCAGTATCAGGGAGATAGCTCTCTCCATCTGTTGTCAAAATGTTGCCAGCCTGGGGCATTCCCAAAAGAGGTGCTGTAGAGTGCCCGTGTGAAATCCTCACCTCCAGCACAATGGTGAGGCACCATTGTCATTAGCCTGTCCAGAACCAAGTACCACCTCATTAATATCTTACAATATGCCCCCCAGTGGGAAAGGCTCTAGGATGATGCCCTCGTTGTTTGTATTACTTGGAGCCATAGTGGGGTTGACAGTGTTATGTTAAAATCTTTTTCCCACATCCCTATATATTTGTGTTTGTGTAAGTAATGGGTCCACGTCGTTAATTGTAGAATAGCATAGGGAAAGCGGTTTCGTTTTTGTGCGTTTACCTATGTATGTTGTACGTTGTGCGTTTGTTGTATGTGCTTAAGCCTTATGAATGTAAAGATGTCCCTATAGGGAAATGCACACTCTTTTTGGAGCTTTTAGGCCCCCTTGTTGTAAACAGGTGTTTTATGGATAGTACTCCTTTTTGCATCCAGGAACCCATGGGTATGTCTTCTGACAGTGCCAAAATTACCTTTGTGGGGGCAAAATATAGAAGGTTGTCTGTCCCTATTAAGTTGCGAGCCCAAGCCCTCCAACTGCTCACTAGGAATCGTGTACTGGCTAAGGGCCTGTGTATTTTGCCATTTCATTTAGTGAATTTCCACAACATGTGCTATTGTGGTTGGGTGTAGACACGCATTCTCGAGGAGAAGCCAGATCGGTGGTTTAGTTCCTGACAGGGCCTCCAGTCCCTGCGCCAGAACCACTGCTCTATAGTATGCTTTGACATTTGGGATGCCTAAGCCTCCTTTGGATGGCAGCAGCCATGTTAGTTGCCTTGCTATCCTTTGGGGCTTTTTTTTTTCCAAATGTAGGCATTGAAGAGGCCCTGATGTAGGCCCTGAATTCTTTTTAGATGTTTATCACATAGAGCTCTGGGGATGGTGCGAAATAGGTAAAAGATATGAGGTAGCAGCATCATCTGGATAGTGTGTACCCTCCCCAACCATGAGATGTCTAGGTTTTGCCATTTATCGAGTTGTGTCTGCAGTTTGTGTGTTAATGGAGTGTGATTCTCCTGAAAAAGCTGAGCATCTGTCTTTGTTTAATTTATGCGAAGGTATTTTAGGGAGGTTTTCCTCCAGCCAAAGGGGTGCTGTGACTTAAGTGTTTGTATCGTAGATGTGGGAATACCTATCGGCAGCACCTGTGGTTTTTTTTATGTTGTTTTTGTAATATGAGATCTGTCCATACTATTGTAGTCAGTGGTGTATCCTGGTTTTGTGCTGCCCTAGGCAGGACAAAACTCAGGTGCCCCCCCTCTGCCCCGCGCCACCCCCACCCAACCTTTCCCCCCACCCCGCATTCTAAATACACACACATTCACTGACAGATACGCATACACTAGCTAACAGAAACACACACACACTAACAGACTCACTCACACTCAGTAACAGACAGACACACTCACTAACAGACACACACTAACAGACACACACTCACTAGCAGAAACACACACTCACTAACATACACACACACACTCACTAACATACACACACACTCACTAACATACACACACACTCACAGGCAAACACACACTAACAGACACACACACACTAACAGACACACACAAACACTAACAGACACACACACTGACACACACACTAACAGACACACACACACTAACAGACACAAACACTAACAGACAGACACACTGACACACACACACTAACAGACACACACACAATAACAGACACAGACACACACTCACCCACATTAACACATGTTTTTTAAATTTATTTTTAACACTTTTTTTTAAATTTATTTTAACACATTTTTAAAAATTTATTTTTAACACATTTTTTTTTTAATTTATTTTAACACATTTTTTAAAATTTATTTTTAACACATTTTTTTTACATTTATTTTTAACACATTTTTTATTTATTGAACACCCCCCCTCCCCCCAGCCTCCTTACCTTTGGGAATGCTGGGGGGGGGGGGTGTCTCTTCCTCCCTGGTGGTCCAGTGGCTGCTGGACGATCGGGCGGCACTGCCTGGCGGGCGGGCGGCCGGCGAGGGAGCACTTCCCCTGAGCTGTCTGCTCAGCTCCCTCGCGCGCCTCAGAGTGAGGCTGGGAGCCGGAATATGACGTCATATTCCGCCTCCCAGCCTCACTCTGCGGCTGGCGAGGGAGCTGAGCAGACAGCTCAGGGGAAGTGCTCCCTCGCCGGCCGCCCGCCCAGCAGCCCGCCCGCCCAGCAGCCCATCCGGCATGTCTGTTAGCCGCAAGGCTAACAAGACATTTGCCTTGGGCATTTGGGGGGCGGCTTTTTTTGCCGCCCCCTGGAAAATGCCGCCCAAGGCAAATGCCTTGTTTGCCTCGCGGCTAATACACCCCTGATTGTAGTAGGTCCATCACATTCAGAATGGATGTTTGTGGTTGTGTAAGAAATAGTAGTACATCATCTGCAAAAAGTGCAATTTTTTGCACCCCGGCTGGAGTTCTGAGGACCTTTATCCCTTGATGAGATTTAATGTGAAGTATGACTGGCTCCAAACATAGAATGAATAAGAGCGGGAAGAGGGGGCAACCCTGGCGTGTGCCATTGCTGATAGGGAATGGTTCAGACAAAAGAATCCAAATTGAAGATGCTGGCTTCTGGGAACCTGTATAGGGCCATAATGCCTGTTAAGGTAAATTATGAAAATCACATTTTGTTACCCTTATTTAAGCCCAGTTGAGACGGTTAAACACTTTTTCAGCGTCGAGCGCCAGAACCTTTCCCATTTGTTTGCTGGCCATGGCCCAATTGATAAGGTTTATGAAGTGTCTGGTGTTGTCACCTGCTTGTCTTCCGGGAACAAATCATGCCTGTTCCGCCGACACCAAATCTGTTAGCTTGGTTTTTATCCTATTCGCCCAGATTTTGGCATATAACTTTACATGCACATTAAGCAGGGATATGGGCTTAAGGTTTTCACAGATTGTAGAGGTCTTACCCGGCTTGAGCAATGTCACCACCCTGTGCCTCCAGCATCTCTGTTGGAAGAATGCCTGAATTTTTGAATTGTACCTAATTTATAATAATAGTAGTTAGAGAGTCCGTCAGGGCCTGTGGCCTTGTGTTTAGGCAGGGATAGTATAGCTTGGTGAATGGGTTATCTAGAAATGCACTCTTTAGTGGTGCAAGTCTGGGCAAGTTTACCTGTTCCAGGAAGACATTTATATCGTCTGTGGATGGCTGTGCTATTGTTGGGCCGTCTTTCAGATTATAGAGCTTGTTGTAATACCGTGCTATTTAGTTGACAATGTCTGAGGGGTTGTAAAGTTTACCTTTCATGTGTGAGTTTATGGAAGGGATTTTAGTTTGGAGCTGTTTGGCTTTTTGTTCATTGGCTAGAAGTTTACCTGCTTTATTTCCTTGGATATAGTATTTTATTTTAAGGGATCTCATCAATCTCTATGTAGTAATGAGAGATAGTGAGTATTTCCTTCTGGGTTTCATTCATTAGGTTGGTTATTTGTTTGGAAGGTTTCAATTTGTTTTGTGTCTCTAGCTTTGACATTTCTCACTGGAGGCTGCGATATGTGTCGGCTGTTTTCTTTTTTCTGCGTGAACCCTCTCTAATAATTACCCCTCTCATTACTGCTTTGTGTGCCATCCATATTGTCTGTATTGGGATATTGTCTGTCGTGTTGTTTTTGAAGTATTCGGATGCTTCCCTGGTTATCGTGGATAGCACCTAGGGGGCATCCAGCAGCCCCTCATTTAGTCTCCACTTCCCCCTATCTCTCGCTGGATATAGAGAATGGAATGTGACCATGACCGGGGCATGGTCCAACCACGTTCTCTGCCCTATATGCCCTATATGCACCCCCTCTATGTTTGTCAGAGTTGCTTTATCCACTATGCAGAGATCTATTCGGGAGTCATGGGCGTAGGAACCGGGGGGGATGGGGGGGACGCATCCCCCCCAGCAAATCATGCGGGGGGGACAGGTATGGGGAAATCCCCCCCAGCTCCGCCGGCCTCCCTGATGCTGCAGCCGCCAGAGCGCTCTGTAGACAGCCTCGGGCGGCTGCAGCTTTGCCCGGGCTGGTGCGTCCATGAGGGCGCACCGCCCGGGCGCAGCATGAAGAGAGGAGCTGACAGGAGTGAAGTGCTCAGCGCTCCCTCCTGTCACTCCCTCACTGTAGCGTGGCCGAGCGCGGTATAGTCCGCCGGTACAGGGAGCATCTGTCTCCTGTACCCGGCCGGACTAACAGGAAGGGTTCCCACTAATATCAGGAGCCAACCTGATGTATCTGTATATTTTTTGCACTCCTGGAATACCCAGTCTGTATGGAAGAAAATGGCGACTCCCCTCCATTTGTGTGGGGAGTAGGCATGAAAGGCTTATGGGTATTTTTTTGTGTAGATTTGAGGGGGTTTTCAGGAACAAAGGTGGGTTTCTTGAAAACATATTATAGCCTCTTTAGAGTTATTCATGGCTTGGACTGCCAGGCGCCTTTTATGGGGACTGTTAAGTCCTTTAACATTTAGGGAGTAGATTTTAAATGTACCTACCACCATGGTTTACATAGTGCTGTGAGCTGTGTCAGTATTGTGTGGTTGTGGTCCCAGTACACACCGTCCCCGAATGTTTGGCATGGCCGTATATAGTGCCGATTAGATAGTGTTGTCTTGTAGTGTGCTGTTCCCTGTAGTGGCGATAGAGTATATTTGCAACTGTTCTGTTTGTTTTGTACCTCTGTATGCAGTGGAATTGGACACAGTACGAATGTTCGGGTCTTAGAGAAATGTGAAACAGTAATAGTCAATAAGAAAGAATACATAACAAAACTTAAACATAGGAAACCCTTGCGGTGCTCGCAGGGGAAGAGACCGACTTGGGAGTGATGAGTTTCACTGCCCATTCCACGGTCAAGGAGGGATGGCGGGAAATCCACCGACATTTAGCCAATACTTAAGAGCTGTATTGCCAAGTCTTCTAAGGCTTAACCCCTTAAGGACCAAACTTCTGGAATAAAAGGGAATCATGATATGTCACACATGTCATGTGTCCTTAAGGGGTTAATAAACCATTAACCATAACCTTTGGGTAAAAAGAACAAGCAATGTTATTCTAGTTTCCTAGCACTAGCATTAAGAAGCGCCCCGCAGCTACACAGGGGTCCTTTAGCTTTATCTTGCATAGCCACCCATTACCCGGGTGCCAGGTTCCCAACCTAGGGTCGGCAGACATGGTATTGCATAGTTGCCCAGTGGATCAAGTAGTGGATATAATAATACAGAGTGCTGTATAGGGTACAAGGTAGCTACCCTGAAAAACTTTACTGGCATGAGGCCAGTTGGTCTCCCTGTGTGAAGCTGACATAGTGGTTTAACTTGGGAGATATGGTCTCCTCGTATGCCTTAAGGGTGTGAGGGAGATCGGTATGTACTCTTGTACTCATAGTAGCGGCTGTTTGCGATAGACTCAAGCAATGTACGGCCTTCCGCATATATAATGCATTACTCTATTTCTTCGCATTTAACTCCAGTTTACCTCTTCCTATGAAATTACCACCAGTTTACCCTGCGTTTGACAGGCCATTAGTAGTGATGTCCCGAACGGTTCGCTGGCGAATAGTTCCTGGTGAACATAGCATGTTCGCGTTCGCCACGGACGGCGAACATATGCGATGTTCGGTTCGCCCCCTATTCGTCATCATTGAGTAAACTTTGACCCTGTACCTCACAGTCAGCAGACACATTCCAGCCAATCAGCAGCAGACCCTCCCTCCCAGACACTCCCACCTCCTAGACAGCATACAATTTAGATTAATTCTGAAGCTGCATTCTTTTTTTTTTTCTTTTTTAAACAGAAGTGTGTTATATTTGAGCTTGGTAGGTTGTACGTGCGTATATCATGGCTAGTTGCACTGAGGGTATGAGTATATAGCAGTACATTGTTGTGAAAGATGGCTGTCATGTTTAGGGTGTAGCTTGCACGTTATCAACTGTGTATTTATATCAGCAGCTCCACCACTAGTTATAAATCAAGTGTGAGTCGCCCCATGAGATGAGACTAGTGAATAACATAAACATGAATGGTTAAGGTAAAGGCATGTAAGGAACTACGACAATAAACTCTTTAGGAGGTAAAATAATGACATGTTTAAACTTTACGATTAGTTAATGTGCAGAGAGCAGTTCATGTGATCAAAGGCATGGTGTGGAGGATCGGCTATAGTGGGACATGCTTGGCAGGCTGCTGTTTACTGCTTGTGCTCATCCGATCCCTTCTGGACGCCAGGTGCAGACCCTGGGAGTCCCTGATACCTGGAACAACAAAGGCAAGTCTCTGGCTGAGTGCCGGGTTCGCGGCTTGAGGTGGTGGAAGCTTGTTTTGTCGGGTGGTCGGATCTGTCCCGGTGGTGGTCAGATCTGTCCGGTGCGGGATTGTGGTGGCTTAAGGGTGAGGCAAGTGCTTGACGTGGGGCAGGCTCTGCATTTCTGTTTGTGCCTCTGGTCCCGTCTTCGACGCCTTTTGCGTTGGTAGATTTTAATGGGGACTGCTTCGCTTAGCTGTGGTGGAGCTTGTTGGGGCTGTGGTGGAGCTTGTTGGGGCTTCCTGCTTGTTATTTGCTTCCAAAATTGATTAAAGAGTCTGTCGAGCTTAGACTCAATATCCTGCCATGCTTTGCTTGTACCAGGAGGACACGCGGCTGCCGCCATATTGGGAGAGTCGCAGATGAGTATGTCAGCCTGTGCTCTGTGCGTCCATTAGCTCCAGACAGCCTATCAGGGGTGGACCGGGATAACCCCCACTGGTCCGAGGGGGGGGGGTAACGGAGCTCCTGCCAGGAAGTAGCTGCTCCTGGGCATCCCAGGATCGGGAGATCGGACGCCTCTCCCGCCCCGTGAGCACCAGGCCACACTTGCCACGCGGAGGTAAGTAAGACTCTGTCGAGTTGCTGACCGCTATTAAGCATGTCGGGTCGTTCAGGTAGGAGCAACATTGCTGGGTCATCCCCTTCTGGGGTGAAATTCACTTGTTGATAGCTGCTTAAAGTGAGATATTGAGAGAGCTCACACGAAGTGCGTCTTTCCTCCATGACAGCTAGGCCCCGCTCCCCGGAAGCTGCATTCTTAGTGAGAGGAGCTCAGCAAATCAGCAGCAGTGTAGCAATGCCGCGCATGCGCATTACCTCTCCCCATAGGAAAGCATTGAAAAATAATTTCAATGCTTTCCTATAGGGTTTTGAGCGACGCTGGAGGTCCTCACACAGCGTGAGGACGTCCAGCGACGCTCTAGCACAGGTTTCCTGTGCTAGAACCCAGGAAGTGACCTCTAGTGGCTGTCTAATAGACAGCCACTAGAGGTGGAGTTAACCCTGCAATGTAATTATTGCAGTTTATAAAAAACTGCAACAATTACACTTGCAGGGTTAAGAGTACTGGGAGTTGGCACCCAGACCACTCCAATGAACAGAAGTGGTCTGGGTGCCTAGAGTGTCCCTTTAACCCCTTCAGGACCGGACTGTTTTTGCGATGTTTGTACGTTAAGGACCAGAGCTATTTTAACACTTTTGTGGTGTTTTGTTTAGCTGTAATTTTCCGCTCTCTCATTTACTGTTCCCATACAAGTTATATATTGTTTTTTTCAGGACAAGAAGGGCTTTCTTTACATACCATTATTTGTATCATTTCATATCATTTACTTTAAAAAAAAATAGTAAAATATGGTGAAAAAAACCAAAAAAACGTGTTTTTTGACTTCTACTTAAAAAATATTTTACTGATCTACAAAATCAAATGAAACAAACTGCTAAATAGATTAAACATTTTGTCCTTAGTTTAAAAACACCCAATGTTTACGTGTTTTTTTGCTTTTATTTGCAAGTTATAGGGCTATAAGTACAAGTAGGAAATTGCGGTTTCAAAATTTACATTTTTCAAATGTATCAATAGTGACATTGTAACACTGTTATGTCATAAATCTCCAAAAAACACCCCACATGTATATATTTTTCTTAAACTAGATAACCCAGGGTATTCATCTAAGAATATTTTGATACTTTCTATGCAGCCATTTTACCATAAACCTTTGTCAAACTTTGCATAGGTAGTTTATTTTTTTTATTTTTTTCACATAAATTGCAATTCAGGTATAAATTCACAGATTTTGTTAGGTGTCACTACCAAACAACACCCCAATATGTGTTCAGCAACATCTCCCGAGTACAGGGATACCCCCCATGTATAGGTGTATTGGGTTGCTTGGGGGCTAAAAGGCCACATTTTGCAGGTGCGCTTATCAGTTTCCCAGCTCGGAATTTTGACATGTAGTCAACCTGCATGCATGTCCTATTTGGGACATTTTTGAAGCCGGCCAATGTATTTTACCCCCATCAAACCATATATTTTTGAAAAGCAGACACCCTAGGGTATTTCACATGGTGGAATTTTTACACTTTCCATGCACTAATTCTACCACCAGGCTTTGTCAAACATTGAGTTAGTAATTTTTTTTCTGTTTTTTTCACACACATTGTACTTTAGGCATGAATTAACAGATCCTGTTATGTGTCACTGCCAAACAACACCCCAATATGTGTTCAGCAACATCTCCCGAGTACAGGGATACCCCCCATGTATAGGTGTTTTGGGTTGTTTGGGGGCTAAAAGGCCACATTTTGCAGGTGCGCATATCAGTTTCCCAGCTCGGAATTTTGACATGTAGTCAACCTGTAGTCAACCTGTCCCCTATTTGGGACATTTTTGAAGCCGGCCAATGTATTTTACCCCCATCAAACCATATATTTTTGAAAAGTAGACACCCTAGGGTATTTCACATGGTGGAATTTTTACACTTTCCATGCACTAATTCTACCACCAGGCTTTGTCAAACATTGAGTTAGTAATTTTCTTTCTGTTTTTTTCACACACATTGTACTTTAGGCATGAATTAACAGATCCTGTTATGTGTCACTGCCAAACAACACCCCAATATGTGTTCAGCAACATCTCCCGAGTACAGGGATACCCCCCATGTATAGGTGTTTTGGGTTGTTTGGGGGCTAAAAGGCCACATTTTGCAGGTGCGCATATCAGTTTCCCAGCTCGGAATTTTGACATGTAGTCAACCTGTAGTCAACCTGTCCCCTATTTGGGACATTTTTGAAGCCGGCCAATGTATTTTACCCCCATCAAACCATATATTTTTGAAAAGTAGACACCCTAGGGTATTTCACATGGTGGAATTTTTACACTTTCCATGCACTAATTCTACCACCAGGCTTTGTCAAACATTGAGTTAGTAATTTTCTTTCTGTTTTTTTCACACACATTGTACTTTAGGCATGAATTAACAGATCCTGTTATGTGTCACTGCCAAACAACACCCTAATATGTGTTCAGTAACATCTCCCGAGTACAGGGATACCCCCCATGTATAGGTGTTTTGGGTTGTTTGGGGGCTAAAAGGCCACATTTTGCAGGTGCGCATATCAGTTTCCCAGCTCGGAATTTTGACATGTAGTCAACCTGCATGCATGTCCTATTTGGGACATTTTTGAAGCCGGCCAATGTATTTTACCCCCATCAAACCATATATTTTTGAAAAGTAGACACCCTAGGGTATTTCACATGGTGGAATTTTTACACTTTCCATGCACTAATTCTACCACCAGGCTTTGTCAAACATTGAGTTAGTAATTTTCTTTCTGTTTTTTTCACACACATTGTACTTTAGGCATGAATTAACAGATCCTGTTATGTGTCACTGCCAAACAACACCCCAATATGTGTTCAGCAACATCTCCCGAGTACAGGGATACCCCCCATGTATAGGTGTTTTGGGTTGTTTGGGGGCTAAAAGGCCACATTTTGCAGGTGTGCTTATCAGTTTCCCAGCTCGGAATTTTGACATGTAGTCAACCTGCATGCATGTCCTATTTGGGACATTTTTGAAGCCGGCCAATGTATTTTACCCCCATCAAACCATATATTTTTGAAAAGTAGACACCCTAGGGTATTTCACATGGTGGAATTTTTACACTTTCCATGCACTAATTCTACCACCAGGCTTTGTCAAACATTGAGTTAGTAATTTTCTTTCTGTTTTTTTCACACACATTGTACTTTAGGCATGAATTAACAGATCCTGTTATGTGTCACTGCCAAACAACACCCCAATATGTGTTCAGTAACATCTCCCGAGTACAGGGATACCCCCCATGTATAGGTGTTTTGGGTTGTTTGGGGGCTAAAAGGCCACATTTTGCAGGTGCGCATATCAGTTTCCCAGCTCGGAATTTTGACATGTAGTCAACCTGTAGTCAACCTGTCCCCTATTTGGGACATTTTTGAAGCCGGCCAATGTATTTTACCCCCATCAAACCATATATTTTTGAAAAGTAGACACCCTAGGGTATTTCACATGGTGGAATTTTTACACTTTCCATGCACTAATTCTACCACCAGGCTTTATCAAACATTGAGTTAGTACATTTTTTTCAGTTTTTTTCACACACCTTGTACTTTAGGCATGAATTATCAGATCCTGTTATGTGTCACTGCCAAACAACACCCCAATATGTGTTCAGCAAGATCTCCTGAATACAGTGATACCACCCATGCATAGGCTTGTCGGGTTCTTTGGGGGCTAAAAGGCCACGTTTGGCAGGTGCGCTTATCAGTTTCCCAACTTGGAATTTTGACATGTAATCAACCTGCGCCCATGTCCCATTTGAGCCAATGTATTTTACCCCCATCAAACCATATATTTTTGAAAAGTAGACAACCCAGGGCATTTTAAATTGTGGTATTTTAACACTTTTCATGCACTGAATTCTACCACCAGCCTTTGTCAAACTTTTGGATAGTAATCTTTTTTTGTTTCTTTGTCACACACATTGTACTTTAGGCATGAATTAACAGATCCTGTTACGTGTCACTGCCAAACACTGCCCAATATGTTCAGCAACATCTCTTGAGTACAGTGATACCCCCCATGTATATGGTTGCCGGGTTGTTTGGGGGCCAAAAGGCAACAATCAGAACTTGTACATGTCAGTTTTTCAACTTGATATATAGGTATGCTTGGTCTATCTTCAGTTTGACATATTTTTCTACCCCCCAGTTAATGTTACCATCATGCCAATATGTATAGTATATATTTTTATAAAGTAGACATCAAATGTTATAGAGGATGGGGTGTTTTGACTTCTTTCCCCCAACCATTTTGCCCCCCAAAGAAAGTGTAGTGGTATTTTCTTTATTCTGGTTTTTATGCACACGTCATCTGGTTTTGGTCAGCTGGTTATGTGTTACTGCCAGAAAACTTGTTAGGCCAAATGTGCAGGTAGCAAATGTACATTTAGCAGCAATCTTTAAACTGACTCCTGCAAATAGAATCTAAATGGAGATTTGGGGGAAGGAAACTGACTAACAAAAAAATGGCTGCTTTCCAAAGAAACAGAAAATAAAATAAAAATTCAGGAACACTTCTTACAACTGTTCTGTGTGGTACAGCTTGAAACATGTTCCTACACAGAGTCCTGGTTTCGAAGGACAATCAGGACAGTGAAAAGGGGTGTCTGTCCTTTTCCCGTTTTTAAAACAGACCCGGCAACGTTTCTGGGGGGTTTTTTTTCTAGCAGTTGGCGGTAACTTAAAAATAAAATGTCTGGACTCAGCTTGCACCATTGTTGGAACTTGTCCATCTCCATAAATTGTTAAAGAAATTATTTTCAATTGAAATTGGAGAAAGGTGATTTTCCCTGGATTATTTTTTTTTTAAAAGTAAAAATGAGTTGTGGGTTGCTATTTGCATCAGATATATAGCCACCTTTTTATACCATGCTTTGGTTTTTCGTAAAATAAGATACGGCTGCATCAGCTGATCAGCCAAATCAACACCACCCATGTACTTATTATACGCCCTGATGCAAACCGGTTTGGACTCTACTCTGCCCCGGACAGAGACGTCGGACATGCGTTCGTCATGGATGGTGGTGAGCATGTGGACATCCTTCCTGTCCCTAAATTTTAGTGCAAGCACCTCAGCTTTCCGAAGTGCTTTACATTCGCCTTTTTTTTAATTTTGCATCTATGAGAGATCGTGGAAAGTCTTTGGAATTTTTTCTGGCAGTGCCGCAGGCCAGTGTCTGTAAAGCATAAAGTGTTTTAAATAGACGGACACTACTATAAAAATTATCCACATAAAGGATGGTAACCTTTATTAAACAAGGGGTTTAGTAGGTCCCATACAAGTTTCCCACTTGTCCCCAGGGAGTCAGGACAGTCAGGAGGGTCCAGTTGACTATCTTTCCCCTCATATACACGAAAGGCAAATGTGTATCCGCTTTCGCTCTCACACAGTTTGTACAGTTTAATGCCATACCTAGAGCGCTTTGAGGGGATGTATTGTCTGAACCCTAATCTCCCTTTGTATTTCATTAGAGATTCATCTATGGATAAATTTTGTTGGGGGGTATAAACATCCGAAAATTTGTCCTGAAAATGGTCTAGCAGTGGGCGTATTTTATAAAGCCTATCGTATTGGGGGTGATCTCTAGGGTGACAGAGGGTATTGTCACTGAAATGTAAAAATCTCAGCAGTAACTCGTATCTGGCTCTAGGCATGGTTTGGGAGAATACTGGACTCGACATTATTGGGTTGGTGCTCCAGTATGAGCGAATCGATGGCTTTTTTATAATCCCCATGAGCATTGTAAGAGCCCAGAATTTTTTAAGCTCTGGGACATCTGTGGGATGCCAGTCATGCTCCCTGGCTGTATAGCTACCTGGATTGTTGTCAATAAATTGGGTAGCATACAAGTTAGTCTGGGAAGCAATCTCCTCCCAGATGGTATCCCCTAAAAATAGTTCTACATACTGCATTGGGGAGAAGCCATCCACATTAACATTAATGCCTGCGTTGGCACTAAAAGGGGGGACGTTGGGCTCGGCTAACTGTGGAGGTACCCAGTCCTCCTCCACATTTGGCATAGCAGAGGAAGCACAGCTTCTTTCTTCAGCCGGCTCACACACAGATGACATGTCGTCTTGACTAGACATGTCAGAAAACTGACCTGGGTCAAAATCTGACGCAGTGTCAGTGGCGTCAGAGTCTGACGCCAAGAAGGCATATGCCTCCTGCAAGTTATACATACGCTGCATGTTTTACACACGACTAAAACAAATTACAAACACACAAAAAAAAATTTATACTTTTTTTTTTTTTTTTTTACTAAAACAGACTAAACAGCAATCCCTAAACTAACTCCTGTCACAAAAATCTAATGGAGATTTGGGGGAAGGAAACTGACAGACTACGACAGACTACGACAGACTACGACAGACTAAGACAGACTAAGACAGACTAAGACAGACTAAGACAAATATTTTTAAAACAAATTTAACCCTTTAAGGGCAAAAAAAAAAAAAGACAGACAGTACAAATGCACTGCTGAAACAGATCTGGCAGGGAAGGGGTTAAAATGGATTTTTAATTCACTGCTGATACTTTTTACAACTCTCTAGAACACTCTGCTGCAACAAACTATCACGATCTCTGTCTCTCTCGCCTCACAAAACGCTACAGAGGAGAGAGGGGCAGAGATCACTGTCAAAGTGAGTGTTTGTAACACCCACTTTGACAGCAGCCAATTGTGAGCGATCGCGGATCGCTCACACACCGTAATTGGCTGTTACTATCTGCCTGGGATGTCTGGCAGATAGTAACATCATTGTACTGGCAAGAGCGATCTTTGATCGCTTCCTGCAGCCCGTTTTCCGCTATGACGGTTCAGGACCGTCAGCGGTCCAAACGCACGTTTTACCGCTGACGGTCCTGAACCGTCCGCGGTCCTGAAAGGGTTAAATGACGTTGTTTCTGTTTATGCAGCCCTAGCCACACCTCCCCTGGCTATGATTGACAGAGCCTGCATGAAAAAAAAAACTGGTTTCACTTTCAAACAGATGTAATTTACCTTAAATAATTGTATCTCAATCTCTAAATTGAACTTTAATCACATACAGGAGGCTCTTGCAGGGTCTAGCAAGCCATTAACATAGCAGGGAATAAGAAAATCTTAATTAAACATAACTTGCAATAAAGAAAGCCTAAATAGGGCTCTCTTTACAGGAAGTGTTTATGGAAGTCTGTGCAAGTCACATGCAGGGAGGTGTGACTAGGGTTCATAAACAAAGGGATTTAACTCCTAAATGGCAGAGGATTGAGCAGTGAGGCTGCAGGGGCATGTTATATACACCAAAACTGCTTCATTAAGCTAAAGTTGTTCAGGTGACTATAGTGTCCCTTTAAAACATCTATAATTCTAAGTATTCATTAACATAAATTCTATTAGTATAACTTGTGAAAAATATAGGATAAGATTATATAACAGAGAGGAGTTCAGGAAGGTCACTTGATTTCAAGTTATCAAAGTGGCACGGTCAGCAAAACTGTCAAAATGCAATCCTTCATACACTGGGAGGCACATAATTAGTTAGTTTTAAATTAGAAATAAAAAGAGCCAGTATTCACAGGATCTTTAAATTGCATGCACTGTAAGTATTTTTTTAAACAAAAATGAATGCTAAACTCGCTGCTCTAAGAATTTTCAGTGAGTTCATCTTCCTGAAGGAAGCTTTTTTTAAAGATTAACATTAAACTTTCTTTTTTTTATTTGCTGCATGAAATGTAGCATACTACAGCAAAAAAAAGTTAAACAGTAAAAGCAGAATAAAACACAGGTAATTGCATAGAATTTCAATGGAATAAAGGAAAGTATGATGAACCTGCTTAGAATACTAATAAGAATAATAAAGGGTGGACTGGTTTCCAATGATATTTTACTTTAAAAAGGAATCCATCTTAAAGATTCATTGTGGCCTCCTGTTTTTTGATAGTTCAAGTCTAATGAGGCATTTCTATTAGTCTAATATTCTCTGTATGTATACTTTTTAATTAATTGATTTAAGTTTACATTTGGTAAGTCAAAAAATATTTAGTACAATTTCAAACTAATACAAATATTGTGAATAGGGAAATTGTCTCAACCATTTTCTAGATATACTATATTGTTGACAAGTTACAACAGTAATTTATTATTTTTATAACAATAAAAGTTTTTTTAGAAGCATTCTTTTTTTTTTTTAGAAGCAAAAAGAAAATACAATCAAAAATAACACTGGCCACTAAAGATTACTTAGTATTAGTAAATTCAGCTCCTACTCGCTATACCGCAAGTAGTGGCATGTCTAGTAAACAGTGAGCAGCCAGTGGCAAAAACAAACAAACAAACAAAAAAAACAACCTATTGGCCCCCACCCCAGAATGGCGGGTGGGGGCCCGAAATAACAATGGGGGGGGGAATCCCACCCTGAGTGGTGGGTGGGGGCCCTAAATAACAATGAGGGGGGGAATCCCACCCTGAGTGGTGGGTGGGGGCCCAAAATAAGAATGAGGGGGGAACCAACTGCCTTCCCCCCCGGGCCCCCACCCCTGCGCGGTGGGTGGGGGCCCTAAATAACAATGAGGGGGGACCTACTGTCCACCCCCTGGCCCCCACTCCTGAGCGCTGGGTGGGGCCCTGAATAAGAATGAGGGGGGACCTACTGTCCTCCACCCCTGGCCCCTACCCCTGTGTTGAGGGTGGGGCCCTAAATACTAATTGAGTGGGGACCTAATGTCCTCCCCCCTGACCCCCACCCCTGAGCGGTGGGTGGGGGCCCTAAATTAGAATAAGGGGGGGACCTATTGTCATTGTCCCTGGTCCCCACCCCTGGGCGGTGGGTGGGGGCCTTAAATAAAAATGTAACCCCCCATCACCCCCCTCCCCCCCAAAAAATAACCCCTACCTACCCCCCTCATACTAGCTAAGTAATTTTCCCACGCTGTGTAAAATGACACAGAGCACTCTGTTAGGTTAGCTTGAAATCCAGCAAATCAGAGTGCTCTGTGTCATTTTACACAGCGTGGGAAAGTTCTTTGGAATTTTCCCATGCTGTGTAATTTGACTCATAACTCTCTGATTGGTTACTTTCAATCCACCAATCAGAGTGTTAATATGAGTCAAATTACACAGCATGGGAAAATTCCAAAGAACTTTCCCACGCTGTGTAAAATGACACAGAGCACTCTGATTGGTGGATTTGAAGCTAACCAATCAGAGTGCTGTGACATGTAAATGTAGAGATTTTTTTGCGCTCGTTTTCTTTTTTTTTTTTTAAACTGCGTCGGATATTATGGATTTTTATTTGACCTTTTTTGGGGCTGAAAAAATAAGATTTTAGAAGAAAGAAGACATCAAATGGTAAGCTTCTTCTTTTTTTTTTTTTTAAAGGTATCTAGCTTATGGTCCCCCTCATTATTTTTAGGATGAGGGGGGTAGGTGGGGGTTATTTTTTGGAGGGTTCAGGCGGAGGACAGTAGGTCCCCCCACCTCATTGTTATGTAGAGCCCCCACCCGCCGCACAGGGGTGAGGGCCGGGGAGGAGGACAGTAGGTTCCCCCCCCCCCCCCCGTCATTCTTAATTTGGGACCCCACCCACCGCTCAGGGGTGGGGGCTGGGGGGTGGACAGTAGGTCCCCCCCCCCTTATTGTTATTTAGGGCCACCTAACTGAGTACTGCCATTCCCATTATCCCTGCTCTGCACTGAGTACTACCATTCCCATTATCCCTGCTCTGCACTAACTGAGTACTACCATTCCCATTATCCCTGCACTGACTGAGTACTACCATTCCCAGTATCCCTGCTCTGCACTAACTGAGTACTACCATTCCTATTATCCCTGCACTGACTGCATACTACCATTCCCATTATCCCTGCACTGACTGAGTACTACCATTCCCATTATCCCTGCTCTGTACTAACTGAGTACTACCATTCCCATTATCCCTGCTCTGCACTGACTGAATACTACCATTCACATTATCCCTGCTCTGCACTAACTGAGTACTACCATTCCCATTATCCCTGCACTGACTGAGTACTACCATTCCCATTATTCCTGCTCTGCAATAACTGAGTACTATCATTCCCATTATCCCTGCACTGACTAAGTACTACCATTCCCATTATCCCTGCACTGACTGAGTACTACCATTCCCATTATCCCTGCACTAACTGAGTACTGCCATTCCCATTATCCCTGCTCTGCACTGATTGAGTACTACCATTCTCATTATCCCTGCACTGACTGAGTACTACCATTCCCATTATCCCTGCCCTGACTGAGTACTACTATTCTCATTATCCCTGCTCGGCACTAACTGAGTACTGCCATTCTCATTATCCCTGTGGGGCAGTTGATATCTCTGTATCTGTGTGTATTTCTCGCCGCTTAGCAGTTAATGTGGTGTCTATGTATACTATGTCTATGGCGCACATGCTGCACTGGCCAATTACAGCCATGCCATTAGTAGGCGTGGCTGTGATGGCTTCTAAGGACAAACAAGTCAAATGCTTGTTGATTGGCTGCCCTGACGAACACCAAACTCCAACCTGAACATACACTGAAATGTCCATGTTCGGGTCCGGGGTCCAAAAACCGTAGTGCTCGGTTCGAACCCGAACTTTGCGGTTCGAGTTCGCTCAACTCTATTCATAGGTAAATATCTAGCATAACTGCCATCAAGTGCATATATTTTACCCCATTACATTTTTTTTTATTTAAATGTATAGAATTTCAAGTTTCTTCATTTCTCTCTCTCTATGATGTCTTCCTGTTGACATCTGTAACTTGAGCGTTTGTTTTATGTATATATATATATATATATATATATATATATATATATATATATATATATACTGTTACTATTAGTATAAAATAGTAGACAGAGCAATACTCTGTTGCTATTAGTATATAATAAGTTATAAATTGATTTGCACGTTAAGAAGTGAAATAAGTATTTGATCCCCTATCAGCAAGATTTCTGCCTACCAGGTGTCTTTTATATAGGTAATGAGCTGATATTAGGAGCACTCTCTTAAAGGGACTGCTCCTAATCTCAGCTAGTTACCTGTATAAAAGACACCTGTCCACAGAAGCAATCAATCAATCAGATTCCAAACTCTCCACCATGGCCAAGGCCAAAGAGCTGTCCAAGGATGTCAGGGACAAGATTGTAGACATACACAAGGCTGGAATGGTGAGAAGGTGACAACAGTTAGTGCAATTGGTGAGAAGGTGACTGTCAGTGATCTTACCTTGAGAAGGAGTACAACATACAGAGTTAAAGCACCCTTTGCAATTTAACTCAAACCAAGAAGACTCACGGTAGAGACCTCCAAGGTTATGAGACAGTGCACTGGGGCTGTAAAGACACAGTGCTTCCAGGCAAGGATAATCCAAAAGAGTAGTCGTGGACGTAATCAAAAGTCAGGACAGGCAGCAAGCAGGCAGAAATGGGAGATGGGCAGAGATTCTAACCAGGAGTCAGACGTACAGCGAGTTTCAAAGAGGAAAAAACGATCTGACAATGAGGCTGGAGCAAGGCAGGGTTTAAATAGGTGGATAATTGCCACTTAATCTGGAAACCAGGAACAGATGTGCAGCGATCGAGAAGTAGAGACTCAAACATAACAGAATACATGGAAAAACAAATAGATAAGTGGCGTTAAAGGTAAGGTCACTGACTGGGATGCAGAAGACCCAGATTCAAACCCAGCCAGGCCCAAGAACACAAGTCCACATGTGGCATAGTGGCAGGCATGATGAAGATCATGACAGTGAGAACAGTCAGTCTCCCTGGTGCTCCATCTCACCTTATGGAGTTTCAATGATCATGAGAATGGTGAGGAATCAGCCCAGAACTACACGGGAGGATCTTGTTTATGATCTCAAGGCAGCTAGGATCATAGTCACCAAGAAAACAGTGAGAACACACTACGCCATGAAGGACTGAAATCCTGTAGCGCCCTGTTCAAGAAATGTCCACCTGCTCAAGAAAGCATATGTACAAGCCTGTCTTGAGTTTGCCAATGAACATCTGAATGATTCAGAGGAGAACTGGGTGAAAGTGTTGTGGTCAGATGAGACCAAAATCGAGCTCTTTGGCTCATCAACAAAATAAAAATAAAAAACGAGCGAAAAAAAAAATAATCCTTCTTCGCCCGGTGAGGGTTCCACGCAGATTGAGCATTGCAGGGCGGGGGAAGGCTTATAAAGCCTTGCCCCGCCCTGCAATTAGACTCAGAGCACTCTGATAGGTGGGTTTAAGCCATCCAATCAGAGTGCTCTGACAGGTAAATGAAGAAACTGACAGGTAAGTCTCTACATTTACCTGTTACAGCACTCTGATTGGTTGGTTTGAAATCCACCAATCAGAGTGCTCTGTGTAATTTTACACAGCGTGGGAAA
This sequence comes from Pelobates fuscus, assembly GCF_036172605.1. Lineage (NCBI taxonomy): Eukaryota > Metazoa > Chordata > Amphibia > Anura > Pelobatidae > Pelobates > Pelobates fuscus. The sequence continues at coordinate 214,169,488 of NC_086320.1, read as the reverse complement.
GTTCTGTGGAATTTTCCCACGCTGTGTAATTTGACTCATAACACTCTAATTGGTGGATTAAGTAACCAATCAGAGAGTTATGAGTCAAATTACACAGCTCAGGGGTGGGGGCCAGGGGAGAGGACACTAGGTCCCCACCTTATTAGTATTTAGGGCCCCCACCCACCGCTCAGGGGTGGGGGCAAGGGGGAGGACACTAGGTCCCCCCTTATTACAATTTAGGGCCCCCACCTGCCGCTCAGGGGTGGGGGCCAGGGGGGAGGACATTAGGTCCCCCCCTATTAGTATTTAGGTTCCCCACCCGCCGCTCAGGGGTGGGGGCCAGGGGGGAGGACCTTAGGTCCAGCCCCCTTATTTTACTATATGGCCCCCACCTACCGCTCAGGGGTGGGGGCCAGGGGGAGGACATTAGGTCCCCCCTTATTAGTATTTAGGGCCCCCCCTAAAGTGTCGAAGTGCTGAAGTGCCGAAGTTGCCAAATTTCCGAAGTGTCCAAGTGCCGAAGTGCCAAAGTTCCGAAGTGCTGAAGTGCCGAAGTTCCAAAGTCTTGAGGTGCCGAATTGCCGAAGTCCTGAATTGCGAAAATCCCGAATTTCGGAATGCCGAACCGAACCGAAAGTTTTCCCCATGCACATGCCTAGTTATTGCTGCCAAAGGAGGTTCAACCATTTATTAAATCCACGAGTTCACATACTTTTTCCACCTGCACTGTGAATGTTTATATGGCGTGTTCAATAAAAACATGGCAACATTTCATTCTTTGTCTGTTATTAGTTTAAGCAGACTGCGATTGTCTATTGTTGTGACTTAGATGATGATCAGATCACATTTTATGACCAATTTGTGCAGAAATCCATATCATTCCAAAGGGTTCACATACTTTTTCTTGCAACTGTATATCGCATACGTGTGGCTGATCAGTATATATATTTGGCAGGAGACAAAAACACCATGCAGTATATTAAAAAAAAAAGTTTGTATTTAATTTTTATATTTCCTTATGAATTAAAAACTTAAACCAATAAGAAATTGAGAGGGCAATATTTGTCATGAATTCTTTATATAAAAATATTTGTGTTGTATTAAAAAGATGACATCTTTATTTCACACAGTTAGCTGGTTTATTTAATAGTTTTTGTGTATTATTAGAGCCATACTTCAAAGACTATAATAACAAGTATCTTAGAGGCTTATATGGAAAAAAAAATAAAGATGTAGGAAAAATATTTATAAATATTTATAAATGAAACCATTAGAGTGATTGTGTGTCAAAAAAATCCAGCCCATGGCTTCAACTTTTTTCTTTCTTTACTTACATAATTAATGAAGCTCATCTAATGCATTGTGCCAAGATAAATATATATATTGTTGACTAAAACAGTATTGTAGAGGTGCTGTTGAGATTTGATGATAGAAGAAACTACTAATCAATGTGACAGGAAGCTGGGCATATATGTTTTATCCTGTTGTATTTGAAATGCCTTGTAGAGGATAATGCATTTTATGGTATGCAATAATACCAATGGAAATAAACAGACCATAGTTCCCTTTAAACTAGACAATGTTGTATAAGAGATGTTCTTAACCTAGGAGGCAATACATCCTGAGCATCCTGGAGGTCAATATCCTGAGCAAACTTGCACATTTTAGATAACGTTATAATATATAGAAAGAACAAGTGGTCATAAGCAGAAATAGCAATTTTTTTATTTTATTTTTTTTGGGGGGGGGGTGAGGGGGGTGATGGAGGGATATGCTGTGGACTAAAGGATTGCCTAATCATGTGGGTAAAAAAAAAAGATGATTAATGTTTGGGGACAGCCACAAAATGTTGTTTTTATTCACAGATCAAGTGATAGTTGACCTCCAGATAAAAGAAAGGAGAAACAGTTAAACTGGGAGACTAGTTGCTGTTCATGCTTTAGTAGAGTATAACAATTCTATAACAAAGAAAGTAGCATAGAAAAAAAATATCTTCTTACCTAGCCTGTATCTAGCTAGAGATTTAGCACTAGGGGCTCCAGAGGCACTCAAAACCACTTTGAGTTGGAGATAGGAGACTGACATTTTTCCTTGTTCCTCATGTGAAACTAGGTTACCAATATAAAGTTATTAATTTGTTGCTATTATTATTTTTGCTAACAATATGGTGAAATAAATCTATCCTTTTGAGTGTGGTCTGTTTGGTAGCAAAGAAAAACAAACTATTTTGAGCCATTGTTTCTAGAGTAAGATTAGGCTTAACTTGAAGCTGGATTTAGCTATTAGGTAGTGCCAGGGGCACTTAAAACAAAATTATTAAGAGATAAGAGATGTAAATGTTTTATGGTTCCCAGTGTGAGACTAGGTTACCAATATACAGTTGACTATTGTTACTAATACAATAAACTGACTATAAGAAAAAAGGAAAGGAAAAAAATATAAAGAAAAAAGTAAATTGTGCAGCCTTCTTGCTATGCTCTCCTCAAAAAAGATATCAAAGTGACAGGACAGCCTAATAACTAATCATAGATAGTGCTAAAAAAAATGCAGACCAAAATATACAGTCTTACAAACATTTGGATGGGAGAAAACTCTTCCGGAGAATGTATGTACTATTCAGTAGTAAACAAAAGTGAAAAACATATAAAAAATAAAATGAGCTTACATGCTAGAGGGAGTGGGGTAAAGTGACACAAAAGGAAAGGATAGTATTAGACTAATCGCAGTTGCAAGAGAGGAATCAGTTGGGAGCTATTAAAAGTTTAATTGATACGCTTTTATGAAGAAGTGAGTTTTTAATGAGTTTTTGAAGGATTGGAGACTGGGTGAGCATCTAACGGAGGATGAAAGTGAGTTCCACAGGAACGGTGCAGCCCTGGAGAAGTCTTGAAGGCGAGCATCAGAGGTGGGAGTATGGACAGAAGATAGACGTAAGTCTTCAGCAGAGTGTAAGGGCCTAGACGGGACATACTTGTGTATTAGGAAGGATAGATAGGTGGGAGCAACATTATGTAGAGATTTAAAAGTGAGAACCAGAATTTTAAATTGAGCCCTATAACTTAGAGGAAGCCAATGTATGGACTGACAGAAGTGTGAGTCGTGGGAGGTGCGGGCGGACAGGATGATAAACCTCGCCACCACATTCATTATGGACTGTAACGGCGCAAGTTGGGAGCACGTAAGACCACTGAGAAATGGATTACAATAGTCAAGGCAAAAATGGACAGTGGAATGGACCAGCACCTTAGTCGCATCTGGCATTAAGTAGAGTCGGTTGCGCGCAATGTTTTTAAGATGGAAGCGGCAGGATTTGAACAGGACTGGCGATAGTCTGAACAGGAGGCGTAAAGGAGAGATCGGAGTCAAAGAGAACACCTAGGCAGCGAGTCTGCATGGTGGAGCTGATCATAGCACCATTGACTTGGAGGGAGACAGAAACAGGAGTAGCAACAATTGAGGGAGGAAAGACCAGAATTTCAGTTTTGGTCAAGTTGAGTTTAAGGAAGTGGGCAGTCATCCAGTTAGAAATAGCAGAGAGGCAGTCAGAGACACTAGTCAAGAGGGACAGGGAGAGATCAGGAGAGGACAGGTAGATTTGCATGTCATCCACATATAAATGATATTGGAAGCCAAAGGACCTAATGAGTTTACCAAGGGAGGCAGTATAGATAGAGAACAGTAGGGGACCAAGGACTGAACCTTGGGGGACACCAACAGAGAGGAGTTGGGGAGAAGAAGCAGAGCCAGAGAACGAAACACTGAAAGAGCGCTGGGAGAGGTAGGAGGAGCACCAGGAGAGAGCAATATCTTGTAGACTGATATTGCGGAGGATGAGAAGAAGTTGTTGATGATCAACAGTGTCAAAAGCCACAGAAAGGTCAAGGAGAATTAGGATAGAGTAGTGACCACAAGATTTTGCAGCGAGTTTATCATTGGATACTTTGGTTAGTGCTGCTTCCATAGAGTGCTAAGTGCGGCAACCAGACTGAAGTGGCTCTAGCAGAGAGTTGGACTCAAGGAAGTCTGTCAATCTCGCATACACAACTCTTTCAAGGATCCTTGATGCAAACGGCAGTAGCGAGATAGGACTGTAGTTGGATGGGGAGTTAGTGTCAAGGTTGGGCTTCTTTAGAATTGGGGTTATAGTTGCATGTTTGAAGGGCGATGGAAATATGCCAGAGAAGAGAGAGAGATTGCAAATTTTAGTGAGAGGTAGAGAAAGAGAAGAAGACAGAGTACGGATGAGATGTGAGGGAATTGGATCTAGGGAGCAGGTGGTAGGGCGCAGAGCAGAAACCTGTAGCTGGTGCGAATGAACATAGAACAGCAGAGGGAGTAAGGTTAGGGGAAGTATTGTAAGGGGAAGAAGAAAGATGAGAGATCTCTTCCCTGATTGTAGAGATCTTGTCAGTGAAGTGAGTTGCAAAGTCTGAGGTGGTCAATATATATATATATATATATATATACAAAAAGATAAGAGATGCACTCACAGGACTTGATACGAAAAAAAGTCACTATTTTATTGTCCAAACAAGGTTTACATCATCCGATCGACGTTTCGACCCCTTAGGGTCTTCCTCAGGATCATATATATATATTGAAGTAATTAACGTCTTTGGAGATAAAAAGAAAATACATTACATTCACAAACAAAGGCACACAGGGAGAAACATTGTGCAACAATGTATTTGCCTTCACAGGGCCAGTGTGATGTCAGGTGTAGTCCGCCAACTTGATCACCAAGCACACATGGTCCCTCTGGTTGTGACTACAGTTGATATCCTGCTCAATTCTTCTCTGCAAACTCCCATTGTACCTCTTATGATCACAGCATTTGTCGCTTTGTGTCCACATATTTTTCAGATTTAAAAAAAATAAATAAAATACATTGAAGGTCCCATGTTCTTCCAGGTTTAGAAGTCCATCTCTTTGAATCCAAACTCACTTTCACATGCATAGCTCATTATTATAACAACACCCTTTGTACCATTACATAGGAGAGCTTTTTGGCAATTATCTGCTATCAATATCAATATCAATATAATTATCAATATGGAAATAAAAAAAAAATTACGTAACGCTTCTTTCCATACACGGGTCCATACACAAGTAATTCACTATTCTATACCACTTTTGAAAAACATTATTTAAAACCTAGCTGTATGGAGTTCTAACACATGTAACTTCCTGATAATAATGGCATAGAAGGCATATTATAAAACCACAACCACCTCAATGAGAGGGGCAAGAGTGACAAGAATTGAATGCATCTTCTCAGAAGGAGGGATAAGTAAAATGTAAAAGCACTTTTTTGTTTAATAAGTTGGATACGTTGGCTGTAAAAGAAATATACAGAAAAAAATATAGGCGGAGAGCTTAATAATTTTACTTTATTTATTTATAAAATATTTTACGAGGAAGTATACATTGAGATTTCTCTCTTTTTAAAGTATGTCCTGGGTCCACAAACATTGCATTGTTACAATAGGGTACAATACAATAGTAAAAATACAAAAACATTATTGATACACAACACATATACAAAATTTAACATAGAACAGGTAAGAAATATATAATGAACCATGACAGGTGCATTCTGTTTTGAGATATGCAGAGAGGGATTTTTTAAACAAATTTTAGGCTGAGGAATGATTTGAAAGCGTGCGGGAGATCTTTACATAATTGCGATTCTCTATACGAAAATTAGGGTCAAGCCGCTTTCTTTTTGTATTGTGGTAGACTAAATAAAGTGCTGTTATTAGACTGGAGATTATAGGTGTTGGGAACAGCTGAGGAGACCATTATGCTAAGGCAAAGGAAAGGTTTTTTTTTTCAATGTTTTATTTTTATTGAGTTTTAGCATGAAAAATAAATCAGTGGGGTACAGAAAGGAAACGGGGGTGAGGGTGAATAGTTACACATATTCATAACACATTGTCATATACATTCAGTTTTGGTCCTTGTATACATGTTGTGTAGTACATATAGTATATTGTACATTATTGTTCAGACATTTTAACAGTGTTATCTTTGTTTTGGGGGTGCTGTCATCATTACCACTCAAATTAACCTCTTGAGTTGTGAATTGATGCGTGGTACGTTTGTCTAGTGTGTTGGTTTGTACGTGAGCACCCTGCTTCTCTTTGTAACATAGGGAGGGTGTTAGGGGTTTAGGAGGCAAGGGGGAACATAGGGTTGTTTTAACTTATTGCTTAAGATGTACTTCTTTCAGAGTAACGTAGAAAACGAGATATGTGAATGATATATATGTAGCTAGGTAAGGCTGTGTTCCTCGATGAGTTTGCCTTCTTAGGTGATGTTTGTGTCTGGTGGAACAGCCTATACTAGGTGTGTTTCTTTTTCCAATGGCTAGCTATACTAGTTTTAGCTGCCGTTAAGATGTGTATGAGGACATGGTTATTCTTGTCCGACAGCAATTCTGGGGACAGATGTAGCAGATAGCATTCTGGCGTGTGTGGGATTGTACGGTTCGCTATCAGCTCAATAGCTTTCCCTATTAGTAGCCAGAACTCTTTTAGTAGGGGGCAATCCCAGAAAATATGCCTCATGTCGCCCCTGTGGAGATCACATCTCCAGCAGGTATGTGAGACTGATGTGTACATATTTGCCAATCTGGTTGGCACTAAATACCACCGCATTATCATCTTACAATATGCCTCCCACTGTGACAGGCTGTGAAATACCTTTTTAGTAGTTTGCATTGCTTGTAACCATATTGGGATAGGAATGTTAATGTTAAGTTCTGATTCCCACATTTCCATATATTTGTGTTTATGAAGCGGATCTTTATCATTTATTGCTGAATAGCACAAGGATAGGGGTTTTGTTTGTGGACTTTTCCCTATGCAGTGTAGTCCAAAGCTTGTCAGTGATTCCTCACAGTGACAGGTTTGTAGGGTATGAAGGATATGTTTAATTCTAATATAAGTGAACACGTCTTTGGAGGGGAGTGCAAACTCCTGCTGTAGAGTTGGGAATGGTTTTAGTCCTTCCTATGTATACAGCTGTGATATTGCTAGTATGCCTTTTTGTCGCCATGGTGTCATATTGATATTATCATAAAGTTCTGAGATTGTTTGTATGGGGGCAAAATATAAAATGTTGTTTGTACCTATGAGTGAACCAGCCCATTTCCTCCAACTTTTTATTAAAAATCTCATGCTCTGTAATGGACAGGTTTTGTTTGTGTCCCATATCGTAAATGATTGTATGGTAGATTTTATTATATGCGGGTGGATGCAAGCATTTTCGAGAGATGTCCATATTGGATGGGTGGTGCGGGATAGTATCTCCAACCCCTAAGCTAAGATTGCTGCCCTGTAATATGCTCTAACCACCTTGGGATGCCCAAACCACCTTTAGCTGGGGATAGCCACGGTAGACGTCTAGCTATTCTTGGTGGTTTCTTTTTCCAAATGTATGCGTTGAATATGTTTTGGAATTTATGCAGTAGTTTGTCGCTTAATGCTATAGGTATGGTGTGGAATAAATATAAAACATGGGGTAGTGCCATCATTTTAATGGTGTTCACTCTACCCAGCCACGATATTTCCAGATCTTGCCATTTATCTAATTGTGCCTGTAATTTGTGGGACATCGTGATGTGGTTTTCTCAAGTCAATTGAGGGGTCGACTTGGTCAAATTTATTCCCAAGTACTTTAGGGAGACTTTCCTCCAATCAAAGGGGTGATGTAGTTTGAGTGTCTGCAATGTGTAGGTAGGAATGCTAATAGGCAGTGCTTGTGTCTTTTTAAGGTTGTTCTTGTAATAAGAGACTTGACCATATAACAGGAATAGATTCATCAGGTTCGGGATGGAATATACTGGGTTTGAGACGAATACGAGCACATCATCTGCAAAGAGAGCTATTTTGTGGATCCCGGCTGGGGTGCTCAGGCCCTCTATCCCTGAACTGTGTTTGATGTGGTGTATAAGTGGTTCTAAGGAGAGGATGAATAGCAATGGGGACAGTGGGCATCCCTGGCGTGTACCATTACTAATGTGGAATTTGTCCGATAGGAAGCCAGAGTTGAAGACTCTTGCTGAGGGAGACTGGTATAGATCCTTAATTGTCCTCAGGGTATGGTGTGTGAATCCCATGTTGAGCAGTGTAGCTTCCATATATGTCCAGCTCAGGCGATCAAACGCCTTCTCGGCATCTAGCGCAAGAACTACACCAGTTTGATTGCTGGTTTTGGCCCAATTGATTAAATTGATAACGTGTCTAGTGTTGTCCCCTGCTTGTCTGCTGAGGACAAATCCCGCCTGTTCACCAGACACTAAGCCAGTGAGGTGGATTTTCAGCCTTGATGCCCACAGTTTTGCTTATAGTTTTATGTCAGCATTCAATAGGGATATGGGTTGAAGATTTTCACATTGTGCGGGTGACTTGCCTGGTTTAGGTAAGGTGACGACGTGTGCCTCTAGCATCTCCGTTGGAAGTGTTCCTGATTGTTTTATTGCGTTGAATAGTTTGGTGAGGTGTGGTGTCAAGATTGCTTCTAATTTGTGGTAGTAATAGTTAGAAAGCCCGTCTGGGCCAGACGCCTTTTGTTTAGGCAGGGACAGAATGGCTTTATGAATTTCATCTTCTGTGAATGGGTCGTCTAATTGTTTGGATGTTTGTGGTGAGAGTTTAGGTAGGGAAATGTCTTTCAAAAAGGCCTCTATGCCTTTAGTATTGGGGTGTGGTATTGTGGGGTCGTTTTTCAGATTATATAGCTTATCATAATAATGTGCTAATTCATTGACAGTGTCTAGGGGGTTGTACAGTCTACCCTTCGTGAGAGTATCAATGTAGGGAATTTTAGTTTGTAGTTGTTTGGTTTTCAATCTGTTGGCCAGTGCCCGCTTTGTTCCCCTGTGTATAATACTTGATTTTGAGGGATCTCATCCATCTTTCGGTAGTTAAGAGTTCCAGGGCGTGTAACTCCCTCTGTATGTCAGTGATTTGTGATGTCTATGGTTTTGATGGGTTGGATTTGTTTTGTGCTTCAAGGGATATCAATTTCTGCTGTAAGAGTTTGTCTGTCGTTTGTACTTTTTTTTGTGTTTGGATCCTTCTCTTATGAGTATGCCTCTCAAAACCGCCTTGTGTGCGACCCATACGGTTTGAATCGGGATGGAGTCTGATGTATTAAGCGTGAAATATTCGGACGCTTCTCTAGATATGTTGTCTAGCACCTGTGAGGTGTCCAATAGGCTCTCATTGAGTCTCCATTTGCCTCTGCCCCTTGCTTGGTGGAGGGACCTGAAGGTAATTGTCAGCGGAGCGTGGTCAGACCACATCCTCTGCCCTATCTTTATCTCATCCATGTTAGCCAGGGTATTTTTGTCAACCAAACATAGGTCAATTCTGGAGTACATTCTATGTACCTGTGAGAAGTAGGTGTAATCTTTCTCTTTCGGGTACGTAGACCTCCAGGTATCATAGAGATCATTGTTAAACAACAATTTGCGTAATTCGATGCTGTTTGCGCTTGCGTGTGCGGTGGGGGGTCTGTTGTGTTCCCGTTTAATGTCGAGTTCAGGGTTTAGGGTGCAATTGAAATCCCCACAGATTATCGTGTGGCCCTGTCTTATTTGATTTATTTGTTTCAGGGTTTTGCGAGTGAACGTAATTTGGGCCTCGTTAGAGGCATATAGTGAGACCAGTGTAAGCAGCATTCCGTTTAGATTCCCTACCAGAATCAACAGTCTACCCTCCTTGTCTGTGTATCTTCCAGTTTCCTGGAAAACCAAGTCTTTGTGGAAAATAATGGCGACTCCTCTCGACTTATGAGGTGAGTAGGCATGGAATGCTTGGTGGTAGAGGTTGGAGTATATTTGGGGGGTTTGCGGGCGCATAAATGCGTCTCCTGGAGACAAATAACTGCCGCTTTTGATTTGTGTATATCTTGAATGAGAAGACGTCTCTTGTGTGGGCTATTCAGACCCTTCACATTTAGGGAGTAAATTTTAAACATTATGGCATTTAAACATTGTGGCATCTAAGTGTGTATTTGCTTTAGCAACTCGTACCAGAGAGACTCGTTATGTGGACCCAGGGGATTGTGTATTTGTTTAGCATGGTGGCTATGGTTGGGTGAAGGCTTATCATACCATTGCTCCTTATTTCCGATTAGTGGCTGTACCACCGATTGGTGGGTGGAGCTGTAGCTCTTGTAGTAAATGTGGGGAGTCTTAATATTAACTTGTGTGGTGTGTAGATTTTGTGTGTGGGACATCACGTGGCACATAATATCAAGTTACATCATTAAGCATAGTAACACATATTTCATAACAAGAATCAAACTAAGAAATAAATTCAAAGGGGAAGAACTTAGGTAGTCCCGCATAGTGCGCAGGGACATAGTTTGCCACATGTGGGAGATCATCATCTCTCAAATTTGGGCAAGGGGGTGGTTGAGAGTCTCCACCGAAAGTAAGCCTTTGTTGGGAAATTAAATCGGTGAGCAATTCTGAACTAGGGGAGTTAAGCTTCTCAGTACAAGTATGGTTTTAACATATCCCAGCTCGTCATTGGGCTTAATTATTCAAAGCCTTCACTCAGTGTTACGCAGAAAATTTAACTTGTGGGCTGTCTTTGACAACTGTTTGTCACCCGTACTAGTACAGTACATTAGCTAGCATCCTCCTTTAGTAATTACAAATTATAACGGCATTTTCAATGCAACTAAGACAACATAATATAACACTGCGCTCATAACAACATGTAACACTTAATTAGACTCTGGGGTGGCAGGTTGGAATCATGCAATCAATCCTCCTTTTGCATTGAGGATCTTGATGTTGCCCCTACCATTGTCCACTCAGCTCTCATCTTTTTCAGCTGTGTTCGCAAGGGGGAGTTTTGGCCCAGGTTGTGGTGTAGGCCCCATTCTTTGAACTTCGCCATTCCGACCTCTGGTTCCAGGATTGCTTCTGTTTTGCCTTTGAACCATATTAATAATTTAGTCGGATAACCCCATCTATACGGTATTTGTCGATTACGTAGAGTCTTAGTGATGTTGATAAATTCTCTTCTTCTCGTCATGGTGGCTGATGATAAGTCGGCATAGATACTGACTCCCTGGTACGGCTCTGGGAGCTGTTCCAACTTCCTCGTTGCGGTCAGGATAGCTTCCTTTGATTTGTAATAGTGGAAGCGTGCGATGACATCTTTCTGCATGTCTGCCGTGAATCTTGCCGGCTTGGGTAATCTGTGTACTCTGTCCAGTGTCCAGGCCGCAGACTCAAGCTGTGGTGCTAGAATGGAACATAGGGCTCGCAGGTACTATGGGAGGGCCTCTGTGGAGATAGTGTCAGCTATCCCCCGAAAACGGAGGTTGTTTCTGCAGGATCTGTCCTCCATGTCAGCCACTTTCATTTTCAGGGCTGATTGTTCCTCTTCTAACTTTTGTAGCTGATCCACTACCTCGTTATGGACTGAGCAGATTTCCTCCGTTCTGGTTTCCAGGCGGCTTGTGCGTTCCCCTAAGTCCCGGATATCCCTGCGGATGTTTTTAGTTATTTGCTTAAAGTCTGACCTAAGAGATTCTTTCAGGTCTTGCAGCATGTTGTGGAGGCTGTGGTTGGTGAGCAGAGATTCTCCATGTGAGATTTGTTATTTTTCCTCGGCTACCAGATTTCCTGTATCCAGAGAGTCTGAGCTAGTTGCGTCGCCATCTTGTTTTTGCCGCGGGCGGTCTTTTTTGGCGGTCCGGATCGGATCCATTATTTTAAGCTGTTTGGATGGTGCCATTGGGTCTGGGGGTGAAGTAACTCCCAGATTAGTTACTTTTTATGTGTTGTGGGCTCGTTCTTTGTAGCTGTAGGCTCGGTGGTTTGCGGAGCTCTCTGTCTGTGCGACTACTCCATGCGGTTGCAGGCCACGAACCCAGGAAAGGTTTTTTAATGTAAGAACAATAAGGATGTGGAATTCTCTTCCTGAAGAAGTGGTTTTATCTCTGTCCATACAGATGTTCAAACAGCTACTAAATGCATACTTGCAAAAACAATATTCAATGAAATAATCTTTCAATGTAGGGTAATAACTGCTTGATTCAAGGATAAATCTGACTGCCATTCTGGGGTCAAGAAGGAATTTTTTTTCCTAGCCTGTTGCAAAATTGGAAGTGCTTCAAACTGGTTTTTTTTGCCTTCTTTTGGAACAACAGCAAAAAACAAATGTGAGGAAGGCTGAACTTGATGGAAGTAAGTCTCTTTTCAGCTATGCAACTATGTAACTAAATGTAACTATGCTCGGGTAGGGTTGGAGCTTCCCAGAAAAGGTCCTAAACACAAGGCTGGAAAGATGAAGGGTGTGTGTGGAATCCAACGATAGTTTAGCTCTTTTAACACCCAATGGTGGGTCATATAATTACATTGTAGCACAAAGCGGCAGAATGAGTTATAGAATGTAGTAAGTTTATTAAGGTGGGTTTGCGGTGCAGGTGCATACACTATATCCCCATAATCAATGACTATGAAATCTTTATCTTTACTGTGGGGCTTAGGCAGGATTTGTTTCTGTACAGGGCATCATGTTTGGATCAAGGTTTGATGAGTAGTTTTCTATGTGGAGGCCAAAAGATAGATTGGGGTCGAGCAACATACCTAAGTATTTGAAAGAATGGACTTCCGTCAGCGTGTTATTTGATTTTGTTCTGATGCATAGATGGGAATTTTGTAATTTGTGTAATGTAGGTACTGTTCCAAAGATCATTGTGACAGTTTTGTCAGTGTTTAAGAAACATTTGTTTTTTGCTATCCTCTTTTCTACCTCTGCGAACTGGTCTTGGAGCACAGCCTCAAGCTGTGGTAGATTTAGTTTGCTTGCCCTGGGGTGACCAATATAACTGCAGATGACCTCTCTTGTTTGCAGTGGTGGGAGTCCAGGGAGGAGGCACCTGGGGCGGATGCAGTTGGGTTCCCATGCCCAGTGTACTTGTGGTGCCTTGGGTTGACAGAGTGATGGACTGGATCCGGGGACTGAATCCCAGGACCCCTACGCTAACCTCTCATAGCCATGAAAACCATGAAATCCTTGATGACATCAGTAACCTTGGGCCATTTAAACCAGGAGCTGAGCCCGGACAACTTACCCATCACCGCAGAGGGAGAGCAGCCAGAGGGAGAAAATTTAGACAGACTGATGGAATTTAATTGTATGAGTTTGTTAAAACAAACAATCCAATTATAAAAAGACTGGAAATTCCTTGAAATATCACGTTGTGAATTCATATATTATTCCAAAGTGGAATTATTTATTTCAAATGATACCACTCAAAGTCCCGGATAGCTGGCTAACTCTATTACAAAATTACATTGAAAATTGTATTAATAAAGGTAAAAAAAAGTAGGATAAACAGAAACAAATGTTATCTCTCTATCTATCGCCGATAGAAGGTGATCTTAACTTTCCAGATGTTAAAATCTTTTATCAAGCCAATATTATAGCACATGTCCATAGAACCCAATTACACTCTTCTTATAAAGAGGGTTGGTTTAAAATTGAAACAGAAGCATTGGAGGTCAAAGATATATCCGGATTTATCTGAAGTATAAAAAGTCAGAAAAGAATGGGGACTGGGGTGCGTGGCCTGGACCTGAACGCGAACGGTCGCATGCTCTGCTATCTCCGCAGCAACTTGGCCCTCAAACAGACCACCAATCCGGCGGGGGTAAGAGTGCACAAGAACCCCGGCAGGGGATGGAGAGGCTGCAAAGCAGAGACAAGTGGCAGAGCCCAATTACACTCTTCTTATAAAGAGGGTTGGTTTAAAATTGAAACAGAAGCATTGGAGGTCAAAGATATATCTGGACTTATCTGAAGTATAAAAAGTCAGAAAAGAATGGGGATGGGGGTGCGTGGCCTGGACCTGAACGCGAGCGGTCGCATGCTCTGCTAGCTCCGCAGCAACTAGGCCCTCAAACAGACCACCAACCTGGCAGGGGTAAGAGGGCACAACAACCCCGGCAGGGGATGGAGAGGCCGCGAAGCAGAGACAAGCGGCGGAACTTGCCTCACAACATTGCATACCCAAGGGACGGCAGCAGAGGGAAGTCGCGAAAGTCCAGAGACCTCTACATGCACCTCGGAAGTCCCATACTCAGGCACGTACAAAATTCCACACTCAGCCCCGGCACCGAACCAAGCCTGCTCACCGAGCCATAGCACGGGACGTAAGCACCTCGGACAGCCTTGAGACTCGGGTGGGGAGGCCCACTGTTACACTCCTGCTCCACAGGGCAGACCGGATACCAACATCAGGCATTGGGTGAGCAGTCCCTGGAAGTAGCGGCACTCTCCCCATTATGGACCCTAGATGCTGATATGGGGATGAACTTTCCACCATGGCCCATCTAAGGCATTGGGTGACCAGAACAGTTTGATACCCCGGAACTTTTGCTCTTTCTCTTAGTTACCCGTGTTTTTTATTATGCTTTGTTGCCTACGTGATACTCATGACCTAGTGGAACCATCCTCAGTCACACAGCCAAAGCCGGCATATCCTCAATATGTGCAGCTTGTAGCATACAGAGCTTGACCAGCTATCTCAAATAGGACCATACACCATGTTTAATTCCTGAGCGATTAGGACACATCCCAAGCTACACTAGAATTGTAGAAGTGTGCCTATACACTATGTCAGTGCCTTCAAAATATTGACAAAGCTAGTTCATCATTTGCTAGTACTACTAATAATTATCATGTATTCTCTCTGGTCTTAAGCACATATGTCTGATATTTCTCCTCTCCAGTTATTACCTCGCTAGTTACCTACTGGGTATTGCAACGCGGGTTCTCACACCTGTTATAATACGTACATGTCATTTCTCTAACCCATCTTGTTTTACCCTATGATTTTTATTGTTTTTCATATTATAAAATGTGCAAGTTATTCCTGAGTGCCACGACGCATGAACGTTGTTCATGCATATCAAACTTGTTTAAGTCAAAACAGTATACTTAAGCATACTTAGGCTGTTCACTCTCATAACGCATTGTTCTGACGTCTCAACAACTATGTCAATATGTGTCTTTAATAACCTTGCTAAAGCTGTTGTGGCACGGCGCGTTATGCTGTTATATGACATACACTGCACAACAAAGTAAAGAATTGAAAAAAAAAAAGCCAAAATAGCAGCTTTATTTAGGGCAAAAACACAGCAACGTTTTGACCCAGCAGGGTCTTTGTCAAGCTACAGCAGTGTTACAACCATGACCTATAAATATGGTGAATAAGTAACTATAAAGTACTCCAATCAAGTGAGACAATTTTAAAACAATTAAATATAGTTAACATAGATAAATAAATTCAGACCAAAACAGGAGAAAAGGGTATAATCACTCAGAGCCCCAAAGGGTTCACGCAGCTAATATACAGTCTCAATTCTACATTAAAGAAAGGGTTAATTTGATTTAATAAAAACAACCCAGCTGATATTGTGTATAGATACCTTACTGGAACTTAGTGTCATTTAGGTAATAAGACACTCACTATTCTGCAAACAAAAACTGAGTCATCTTGTAATTAATGTTCACTTTAATCTTAACGCAGGCATTGTATGCTGATTCAGAAATGTTATGTATTTGTTTGTTTGCATTGTTTTACACTCTTCTAAAGTATGGTGCCAAAATTTGTACTGTACTTGCATCTGATTACATTTCATTGGTCTTTAATCTCACTCTGCTTCCTCTTGATGCTATTTCATTATGATCAATCCCTAATGAAAATGTGATGAATCTTACAGAGCTGTTTTCCTTTAGGAAGCATATTGATAACATGCCATGAGCACATGCAATATACTGCAGTAGCATTGTAAAAGATTCCTCATCTGGCAAATAAAGAAAATAAATAAATATAAAATGATTTAATTTGTTGGAAAATGTTTTACTGCAGTCTTATTTATAACAATTTTAATGTAATTATGTGTCCCTTGTGAATGCAAATGCACATTCTATTACATATAAAGTTAAAAGTAGTTCATGATTGCAAAAGGGTATTCACTAAACCATATGCTGTGATAAGATAAAATGTGACAAAAAAATTCAGTTAATTGAGATATATTTTCCAAAGTTGCTACTTTGGTGATTTGTTTTTGTTTGTTTTTAAGAGATCTCAGCTTGCCGTACAATAAAAGGACTCTTCAATTAATTGAGCAATTCTAAAACATACAGAGCTTACTTTGTACATGTAAGTATATTGTATTACAATCATAAACCATGTGAATTAAATATAGCAAGGCCCTTATTTATGGCAATTTACTTATCGGTTTACTTTGGGGACTCATTATGTAGCTTGGCTCATTATGTAGCTTGGCTGCTGCCTCTAAGTGCTGCTTCAAAGTGTTTACTTGAAGATATTCTGGACAGTGATTTGATTCTTCAACTGCCTGAGATATTTAGTTTCTACTGTTAAGTAGAAAGGTAAGAGTGATCTCTCGGAATAGATTTTTGATTGCACAAGGTTTAATTTCCTGTTGGTAATTGGTTAGACGCCTATCTTGAATAGCTAGCTGTTTGCTTTTGATTGTTTGTTAACAAGCATAGGCACACTCAGGTCTTAAACATTCGTAGGGGTTGGACCTTTTAGGAGTTATATAAGGGTTGTGCAAACTAACTTGGCTGCTGCCCTTAGAGGGACACTGTAGGCACCTAGACCACTTCAGCTCACTGAAGTGGTCTGGTTGCTGTGCACCTTTTGCTCTT
The DNA here is from genome assembly GCF_036172605.1 of Pelobates fuscus. Classification (NCBI taxonomy): domain Eukaryota; kingdom Metazoa; phylum Chordata; class Amphibia; order Anura; family Pelobatidae; genus Pelobates; species Pelobates fuscus. The sequence continues at coordinate 214,152,788 of NC_086320.1, read as the reverse complement.
ACTGCTCCAATGTAAAACATTGCAGCTCTAAGTCTGCCCTCAGTGGCTGTCTACCAAACAGCTACGAGAGGGCTTCCGGAATAGAAAATGACCTTTAGTCTGTTATCTCACGCTGGACGCTTCAAAGTTTGAACTTGGAGATAATCTGGAGATGCTCTGGAGGTAGTCTGATTTGTAAGTAAGTAAGATTTGTTTGATTTAAATTCTTCACCTCATTTAAATGGCAGTCTTAGCTCAGTGGAATAGTTATGCATTTGTTTTACATTCCACTGTTTGGAGGCTTGGATGCTGTCTAATCTGTAGACATTTCACTATATTGCAGCAGGAAATTGTATTTTTGAAGTCTGAGATTTGTAAATTATCTGTTAAACAAATTCATGCTGGGAGTGTTACAAAAGCACTGCCGCAGAGGCTTCCCAGGCATGGCAAATGGATTACTGTAAGATCTGGTAGACTTAGAGTTTGGATAAAAGGCATGTTTCATAGTCAGTGCCTCTATATAATTAATTTTCAGCTCTTTTAGTGTGAAGTGTTGGTATGGAGACAAGCTCGGGCACTGAGTTTGAGGAACCACCATCCGCTATATCTGAAGAGTAATAGAAAATAGGCTGGCAGTTCTGCAGCATTAACCTTTTCCAGAATGCCTCCACACTCTTTTATTGTTGTACTGAAGCAATCCTATACATTTGCTGGGGAAAAAAATGTGGCTAGCTTCTGGCAAGTTTATTTTGTCCACAATCTCATGGTGGGCCTCACACAATTTGTCTAATATAGTTTCCAAAGTTTCCTCAGAATATCTCACCAAAGTCTTGTGAAAGTTGTCTATAATTGTAAATCATGCAACATTGCATACATTTTTCTATTAGATGCTGTTACGAGAGCTGTAATCCAACACGCAGGAAAGAGGAAACCCACAAAAGGTGGATCCAAAAGACATATTACCGAGCCTTAGAGTGGCCGGACTTAACATATTAATATATGTATAATCAAGGTCAAAGTCAAGGATACAAATATACACAAAGTCAAGAGAAACTACTCCATACTAATTCTTCTTGACCTCTCAGCGGCCTTTGACACCGTTGATCATGCTCTCCTTCTTCAAACTCTTCAATCGCTTGGTCTCTGTGACTCTGTCCTCTCGTGGTTTTCCTCTTATCTCTCCCAACGCTCATTCAGTGTCTCCTTTTCTAATGATACCTCCTCCCCTCGCCCTGTCTCGTTTGGAGTCCCCCAAGGCTCCGTCCTTGGTCCCCTTCTATTTTCTCTTTATACTGCCTCTCTTGGCAAACTTATTGCCTCTTTTGGATTCCACTACCACTTGTACGCTGATGACACCCAGCTATATCTCTCCTCCCCGGACCTCTCCCCTGCCATCCTGCAACGTGTCACTGCTTGCCTTTCTTCCATCTCTGACTGGATGTCCTCCCGCTTTCTGAAACTCAATCTCTCAAAAACTGAGCTCCTTGTCTTTCCTCCTCCTAATACTGATCCTCCTCTTTCACTCTCCCTTCAAGTTTGTGGTACTAACATCAGTCCATCCTTGCAAGCGCGCTGTCTTGGCGTCATACTTGACTCTGGTCTCACCTTTGAGCCTCACATCCAGCATGTTGCCAAATCCTGTAGATTCCATCTTAAAAACATAGCCCGCATCCGCCCCTTTCTTGCACCAGATACTACCAAGGAGCTTGTCCATGCTCTGGTAATCTCCCGCATGGATTACTGTAACCCTCTCCTGATTGGTCTTCCCAAAAGCCGTACTGCACCCCTACAGTCCGTAATGAACGCTGCTGCTAGACTGATTTTCCTCTCTAGTCGTTTCTCTCACACCTCTCCCCTCTGCCAGTCCTTACATTGGCTTCCTGTATGCTATAGGAGTCAATTCAAGGTACTAACTCACACCTATAAAGCACTGAACAACTCTAGCCCCTCTTATATCTCCTCACAGATCCATAGGTATGTCCCTTCTCGGTCTCTCCGCTCTGCCCGTGACCACCTCCTGTCCGTTGTCCGCACTCGTACGGCCAACTCGCGCTTGCAGGACTTCTCGCGGGCGGCTCCCTTCCTATGGAATATCCTGCCTACCGCCATCAGACTCTCCCCTAGTCTTGCATCTTTTAAGAAGTGCCTTAAAACCCATCTCTTTAGGAAAGCATATGGCCTCCAAGACTAACCCTTACCTCACATACCTGTCTCTTGCCCTCTCCTAAAGGGCAGTCCACCTTATTTGATTGCAAATTCCTGTCCTAATGTGTTTTACACCCACCTCCTATAGAATGTAAGCTCGATCGAGCAGGGTCCTCTTCAACCTATTGTTCCTGTAAGTTTATTTGTAATTGTCCTATTTATAGTTAAATCCCTTCTCATAATATTGTAAAGCGCTACGGAATCTGTTGGCGCTATATAAATTGCAATAATAATAATAATAATAATAATAAGAAAGCCGGGTCAGGATACTAGAAAATGCATGTCAAATAAGAAGCCGAGGTCAGGATCCCAGAAATCACAAGGTCCATGCGAAGTCAGGTCAGAATACCAGAAATCACAAGGTCAAATACGAAGCTGAGGTCAAATACAGAAAAACACTAGGGAATCACTAGGAGTACAAAGTGAGGATCTTTTCAGAAACCACAATGGAACAAAAAATATGGGCCAAAGCAAGCCTTAAATAGGCTTACCTATGTACTGATTGGTCCACGTCATTATTGCGACTCAAAATAGTTTCGGATTGCAATGATGAGGTGGTCACTTTAAGAACAAGCGTGACGTCACTCCAACACTCTATAAAAGCAGGTCCTTCTGCGCGGCTGCGTGGATTGGCTGGACCGCGCGGCAGGAGGAGGTGAGTGCAGGAAGGAAGAAGGCTGCGTGGCTTAAGGGAGGTGAGTAATCTTCCCAAGGCCGCGTGGAGCAGCCGGACCATGCGTCAGGAGGAGGGCTGCGCAGCCAGAGGGAAGTACATACCAGAGATGCTGGGCTCATTTCATATAGTTTAGAGAGGGACTCCCATTCTGAGGCTATGTCGGATTGCAGTGATAGAGCCTTAGTGTATCTTGAATTGCAAGCAAGGTAGGTTTCATGGACTCCGATGGGTAACTTAGTGTGGTTGAAGTACTTTTAGAGTAGATGTGGCATGTAGTGTAGTGCAAGTTCAGCTCACATGTGTCTTCTGTATATAAACATCAGGACACGCCCCTTGTTTGCCATGTTTTACTTATTGTACAGCACTGTGGAATATCTTTGCACTGTATGAATAAATTTAATTGTTGCAATTATTTATGATGTTTTAGTTTTTTTTTTTATATATAATCTTTTTTAATGATTTTGCAGTAAAGGCAAATCAACGAATAAGGTAACTCAGTCAAATAAAAAGCCTGAATTAATAGAAACATAAAAATAAAGTAAAATTACTGAGATTTTCCATCAATAAATTATAGAGTAACTCATGTTACTTTCACTTAGGACCTTATAGTATGAGGCAAAAAAAGAGAAACTATCTAATGTGCTCCATGATGTAGTACATAGTATCCACATATATAGTGAAAGAACCCCAGATATATGACTTTAATCTTTTTTTTATTTTTTTTTAATTCTTTATTTTTGTCACTTCGCATGATATGCAAGATAAAATACATTGTGTGGACAGTTCTTGACCATCATACATTGCTTTACAGACATAGTGATCAACTGGTGTTCAGCATCATGCGGAGTGATATTTTAGGTTATTAACAGGTGTATTAACAGGTTCCAAACGTAATGGTAAGCCCCAGTGGGTGCATTGGAAGTGTACGTCTAGGAGCAGTGTAACTCGCTTTAGCATGAGTGCACCATGGGGCGGACTTCTCCAGTGGTTTGTATAGGTGAGTATATTAGCATAATTGTGAAAGGTGCAGGAGGGGTTATGCAAGGTGGTAATCTTTTTTTTTTTAATAAAGACAAATGCTTTAGAGCAAGACAATACATATTTGATTAACACAACAATCTTGTTGTGAGAGTTAGGCAGGCAATGCCCCAACAGCTGTTGCTAGCTTAGCATTCAACATTAGTAAACATTTGTTGGCATCTAAGAACATAGCACTTTTAATATTTTTGAGTACATTATACAAGCCATATTTAGGTGAAATCGATCATTAAGCCCCTTGTGGGTGTGGTAAGAGTGGGAGTCAGCTTGGTGGTACCCACAGTGGGATTGTGCCTCCTTCCCATAGACTATGTGTTTGGCGCAATAAAGTTGTGTACCCGGAAGGAGGGGGGGGGGGGGTTAGTAGAAGTTTGTGAGCGGCAGTGATTACTCGGCCGTGCAGTATATTGGGCACTGGTTTGCAAGTGTCAGTGCCCAATTTGCAAGTGTCAGTGTGTCCTCTCTTTGTGTGTGCATTTTTCTTGCTTATGATACAGCTTGGTTGATCGCCTATCAGGCTATTAGGCTTTGCAAGTATATTACATGTTGCGCAACATGAAAGGAAAAGAAAAAGAAACATTTTAAATAAGGAAAGGAAACGTAAATAAAGGATAACATCAATGCATATAAAATGAAACATTCTCTAACTGTGGTGGACATGGTGTTTGGTGATGGTGGAAAACAAAAGTCCCCTTGGGTGGTTCAACTTCTGCTCTCTCAGGTGGGTGAGCTATTGGGTGAGACTCTTTGTTGTCCTCTCGGGGTAAATTCCTGAATGGTGGCTGGGTTCAGCTGGGACAGTCCCGTTCCAGTTTCCCTCGCAAAGCTGTGAGGAGAGCGGCTTTGTCTGAGAGTGTTTGGAATCTGAGGATGAGGTCGGCCGTCGCTGTTGCCGGCGATCTAGCCGGTTAAGGTAGCCGGAACATACCATCTAGCTTCAGGGATTTTGCCTGCTTTGGTGGGAGCAAGCCTCCGATGAAGCGCCGCATGTAGTGGGGTAAGTCAGCGATGTCGACCGAGTCAGGTATCCCCCTGACTTTCCGATAGTATCGCCGTCTGTGATCCTCAATAGCATCTAGCCTATCTGATGTAGCTAGTTGCTGCCGTGCCAGGTCTGCTACTTGTTTTTCCATCTCAGTTATCCTGGTGTCATGGTTATGAGAGTGGGTCTCCATCTGGGAGATTTTTGATGTGGCCCCTTCTATGGCCTCTTTATAGCAAGCCATGTCAGTTGCTAGGTCTTTGGGAAGATCTGCCAGCATCTTTTTAATTTGGTCTGCAGTGACCGGGTCCCCGGTCTTCTGTGGTGCCGTTTTGCGGTCCGACATGGTCCCTAAAGGTGGTCCTTCCAGGAGGTCTGATGTGAACTCCTCCGAGGAATAGGAGGTGAGGTCGTCGGCCAGCGCCATTTTGGACCACGCGGCCTGCTGCGAGTTCCATAGCATGTCTCCGATGTCTCTCCCTTGGGAGCTTTTGTCCGCTTTTGCCTTTTTTGTTTTGCGGCCCATATCGTGTCTGCCGGCTGTAGCGAGGTTTGTGGGGTCTTTGAGCCTTGGATTCCACCATAAAAGCCTCGTTAAGGTAAGTTAGAGCTGGAGCTCCGAGATGTGTGACCGCTCCGTTGCCCTGCTGGCTCCGCCCTCCAGCTAGTGATTATTAAACAGTTAATTCTCAAAATTCAATGTATTATTAGACTTCATACTGTTTCACTTATGTTCATATGTTAAACTTAAATGTTAGAACAATGTATACTTCACTAAAATTTAGTTTTGTTTTTTCTGTGTCATTGGAGCACAATGACACATGCACATTTTCTCAAGAATTTCTAGCTTTAGAAATATATATTCGCCACTATTAAACACTTTTTTTTCTTAGAGTGATGAAGTTACCTGTTCCAAAGAACCATGTGATATTTTGTTGCATGTTTTTATCTAAATGCGTTATTTCTCGTTGTAAAATAGAAATAGATAAACATTTATATTTAAATAAAAAGAAGAGGTTGCCAAGCACACAAGCATGGATGCAGCACATGTACAGATACTATATATAGTACATTACAAATATTTTCATTTTAAAATATGTTTGAGATTTTGCCTTTAAGAAGTGGCAAAGCATAAGAGCGTGTCAAAGCAAGTGGCCAAAGATTGCATGCAGAGAAGTGAATTAAAAGGATTGCAGTTTTAAGAATATTTTGCAGCATTGGTCACATAAACCAATATAATACAGATTAAGGAACAGCACACTCATAAAGTACCTTTCTTAATTTTATAAGGCTACTTAAAATCGCCGATCTCAGCAAACAAATTTGGCCAGTAAGTTTCCCCATATGGCCAAATTGTGTTAAGCCCACCACTACTTCACAGTACCCCAATATCGGTGGGTCCTACACTAATTCCAATGTGAATATTAATTCCAAGCTGAAGAGTATTTAAACAATCTTTTTGTAAGAGCAATGTGACTATATAGAATGCTAAATTAGTGTGATAAATGAAATTAAAAAAAGATTCAGTGTCAAAACCAAACAATTAAAGTGATAGTGCTTTTATGTATATACTCACAATGCTGATTATATATCTGCTGAAAAATGTAATTGACGTGCCATTACTATCCAAAAACCTTCTCATATATATATTTTGGTGGCCTCTGAAGCTGGGGGGGCTGGGTGTTTAACCCCAAAGAGAATCTGGTCTGGATTCCAAACTTACATAGTAAAAACAAAAGGGAATTAGGTGCAACTGAATCCCCATATTTGTTTGTTGAGATAGGTGATCTTACGTAGCCTTATAGAATTTTCTAAATTAATTTTATATAGTCCATGCAAATGCTTTGGGGAAACCTATTCAGATGAACCAAAGGAGTGCAAAAATGGACCAAACAGTTTACTGCAAAATATAAAAATAAAGTACACTGAAAGAAGTATTTTCCCACCCTTCAGGCCCCTCTGATGAGCTTCACTGGCGAAACGTGCACGTCAGGGGCTCTGGACACATACTGACACATTATTGATGTTGGCACCTAACTCTCTGCTTATCAATTGCTAAATTACCGACATCAAGTTCTTTCATGTCCAGCATCTCAGGAGTGCATATTGGAGACTCTTAACACTAATTTAAGTGCTCTGTACATACTTTATTTCCCTTTCTTTTCCCTTTATTATGTTTATGGGGGGAGATTGATAAGACCAGGCATTTTATTAAGGGGTGCCCTCGAAGGCACAAGACTCAGGAATCTTTATTCTATATGCCTTCCTCTGTCACTGTCTGTATATTTTCTACTACCTAGGCAACCTGTTCAAAACTGCAAACCCTCTCTTTATACTTTGACCTACTATTTAGATGCAGCTAGCACTTAGGCAACTTGTGTGACTTTTAACCGGTTAACTGCTGCCTGTCAGCAGTCCTTCACAGGTGAGCTACTACTTTGTGCTCCACTGTGGTAAAGCATAAGATAACTCAGTGCAGGCAGCCATTGTTACACTAGAATATACTGCTAGGTATCTTGGAGAAAAAACGGAGCCAGGTCAGCAACCCCTTATTTTACACTTTACTGCTTGACAGCAACCTTAATTTATTATCAATACGCTGCTATGATCTAGGCAGCTTTTGTGATATTTAACTGGCTAATCGCCGTCTGTCAGAAATCTGTCTGAGCTGAACCATTATCTTGGATCTTTCAGAGGTTAAGCACCATAGAACATTATCAATTATTGTATGTTGAGCTTACCCATGTCGTTAGTTGTACTATCATGTAGGGATTTACTTATCCATAAATCTTTTAACTATTGACAGCACTGGTTTAGCAGTCGTCCTATCTCCCCCCTCTTGTTACAGCTATTAGTGATATATAATATAGTATCACTTCTATTACTTGGGAATACACTGATGTTATATTGTAGCAAAACAGTATTGCTTCAGCATTAGTGTTATGTATACACTTTTACAGCTTGTATAAGTAGTCAGAGTTTTACTCACTGTATAGTCTCCACCCACTCCTGTTGATTTTTCTTTAATATATTTTTATTTTAGATTTATTCTTTAAAAGTTACTTTTTAAGCCTATAATCCTCTCAGTAAATCATACACAGGTAGAATGGCATTTTTTTCTTTTTTTGTTTATTCTCTATGATATTCACTATTTAGGGGTTACCCCCCTTTTTGTGCCCTCTACCTTGTGATATCTAAATTTTGGCCCTAGGTTAATTCTAGGTAATTTTCTTCGTATAATATTTTCCCACCCTTGTTTCACAGATGAAGTGAGAAGAAGTAATCAATAAAGGGAAAAAAAGGATTAGCACTAAAAATATGTATCTTATCTATATGTATATATTTGATAATTTTACAACATATAGATAAATACATATAGATGTTTTTTTACTGCTTCTCAGTTTTATCTCTATTTCAGTGACTGTCTCTTTATCATCAATACTCTTTTTTCCCATCATCACCTCTTTTTTAGAGATGATTGTTTCATGATTCAGTGTCAGACTTTGGACGAACTGACGATCGTCCTAAATTCAGATGAACTTCACTTTTTTTGAATCTGAATGCACAAGGCTAATAGGCATTTTGAGTCATCCATGGAAGGATCATTTTTTGCCCCTTACATGGTGCTTCTAGGATGAAACAGATAATGCTTTTTTTTGCTCTTTTTTTAAAAGACAGACATGACAAAGTAGCTGAGGTGATGGTGACAGTAGTCAACATCACGGGGGGCTGAAGACAGACAACTTATGGAGGTCCCCTATGTATTAGTCACCCTGTGGCCATTAAAGGTACATGGTGTGTAATGTATTTGATTGATTGTTATTAGAGATGTCCCGAACAGTTCACAGGCGAATAGTTCCTGGCGAACATCGCGTGTTCGCGTCCGCTGCGGACGGCGAACATATGCGATGTTCGGTCCGCCCCCTTTTCGTCATCATTGAGTAAATTTTGACCCTGTACCTCACAGTCAGCAGACACATTCCAGCCAATCAGCAGCAGACCCTCCCTCCCAGACCCTCCCACCTCCTGGACAGCATCCATTTTAGATTCATTTGGAAGCTGCATAATTTTTTTTTTTTTTATTATTATTATTATTTTTTTCAATTCTTTATTTTTGTAGTGCATGGAGGTATAACAAATGAGCATGTGGTAACCCAACGGCATTCCTCATGCTTTTCAAGTAACAATTGTAACAATAGGGTATATGTTAATACCTTAGTCTGCGCGGAGCCCTCCATGGGTGAAGATGGATTCATTTTTTTTTGCGCTCGGGTTTTTTATTTTATTTTTAACTTTGACGGGTATGATGGCTTTTTATTTGGCCTTTTTTGGGGCTGAAAAATTAAGATTTTAGAAAAAAGAAGACGTCGAATAGTAAGTTGAATTTTACTTTACAGGGTTGTAATTTTATTCCCCCCTCACAATTTTTTAGGGTGAGGGGGATAGGTAGGGGCTTTTTTGTTTGGGTGGGGGGGTGACTAGGGGCTTGGGGACCCCTAGTCACTTTTGATGGGGGGGATTTTCATTTAGAGCCCCCACCCGCCGCTCAGGGGTTGGGGCCGAGAGGGACAGTAGGCCCCCCCATTATTGTTTTTAGGGCCCCCACCCACTGTGCAGGGATGGGGGCCGGGGGGGAGGACAGTAGGTCCCCCCCTTATTGTAACTTAGGGCCCCCAACCACCGCGAAGGGTTGGGGGCCGGGGGGAGGACAGTAGGTCCCCCCCATTATTCTTTTATAGGGCCCCCACCTGCCGCTCAGGGGTGGGGGCGGGGGGGACAGTAGCACCCCCTTATTGTTTTTAGGGCCCCCACCCAACGCTCAGGGGTGGGGACCGGGGGGAGGACAGTAGGTCCCCCCCTTATTGTAACTTAGGGCCCCCAACCACCATGTTACTCTGTATATAGAGGGAGCCATGTTTACACGGTATATAGAGGGAAGCCATGTTACTCTGTATATAGAGAAGATCCATGTTACTATGTATATAGAGGGGAGCCATGTTACTCTGAATATAGAGGGAGCCATGTTACTCTGTATATAGAGTGGAGTCATGTTAGTCTGTATATAGAGGGGAGCCATGTTACACTGTATATAGAGGGGAACCATGCTACTCTGTATATAGAGGGAGCCATGTTTACAATGTATGTATAGGGAGCCATGTTTACACGGTATATAGAGGGGAGCCATGTTACTCTGTATATAGAGAGGAGCCATGTTACTCTGTATATAGAGGGGAGCCATGTTTACACGGTATATAGAGGGGAGCCATGCTACTCTGTATATAGAGAGAGCCATGTTTACATGGTATATAGAGTGAGTCATGTTACTCTGTATATAGAGAGGAGCCATGTTATTATTATTATTATTATTATTGCCATTTATATAGCGCCAACAGATTCCGTAGCGCTTTACAATATTTTGAGAGGGGGGGGATGTAACAATAAATAAGACAATTACAAGAAAACTTACAGGAATAATAGGTTGAAGAGGACCCTGCTCAAATGAGCTTACAGTCTATAGGAGGTGGGGTATTAGAAACATTAGGATAGGAAATATCAAGTAGGAGTGAAGCAGAGCTGGAGGAGAGAGCAAAGCACTATCCCATAGGGACAGGTATGTAAGGGAGAGATTACTCTGGGAGGCCATACGCTTTCCTGAAGAGATGGGATTTAAGGCCCTTCTTAAATGATTGAAGACTAGGGGAGAGTCTGATGGCAGTAGGCAAGTTATTCCATAGGAGAGGAGCCGCCCGTGAGAAGTCCTGCAAGCGTGAGTTGGCCGTACGGGTGCGAGCAGCGGTCAGGAGGTGGTCGCGGGCAGAGCGGAGGGTACGAGGAGGGGCATACCTCTGGATCAGTGAAGAGATATAAGAGGGGCTGGAATTGTTCAGTGCTTTAAATGTATGGGTTAGCACTTTGAATTGACTCCTATAGGATACAGGGAGCCAATGTAAGGACTGGCAGAGGGGCGAGGTGTGAGAGGACCGACTGGATAGGAAAATCAGTCTAGCTGCAGCATTCATTACAGACTGTAGCGGGGCAGTACGGCTTTTGGGGAGACCAATCAGGAGAGGGTTACAGTAATCCATGCGGGAAATTACTAGAGCATGGACAGCTCCTTGGTAGCATCTTGCGTAAGAAAGGGGCGGATGCGGGCTATGTTTTTGAGTTGGAACCTACAGGACTTGGCAACAAACTGGATGTGAGACTCAAAGGTGAGACCAGAGTCAAGTATGACGCCATGTTTACTCTGTATATAGAGTGAGCCATGTTACTCTGTATATAGAGGGGAGCCATGTTACTCTGTATATAGAGGGAGCCATGTTTACACAGTATATAGAGGGGAGCCATGTTACTCTGTATATAGAGAGGAGCCATGTTTACACTGTATATATAGGGAGCCATGATACTCTGTATATAGAGAGGAGCTATGTTTACACTGTATATAGAGGTGAGCCATGTTACTCTGTATATAGGGTGGAGCCATTTTACACTGTATATAGAGGGGAGCCATGTTACTCTGTATGTAGAGGGAGCCATGTTACTCTGTATATAGAGGGGGCCATGTTACTCTGTATATAGAGTGGAGCCATGTTAGTCTGTATATAGAGGGGAGCCATGTTACACTGTATATAGAGGGGAGCCATGTTACTCTGTATATAGAGGGAGCCATGTTACTCTGTATATAGAGGGAGCCATGTTTACACGGTATATAGAGGGGAGCCATGTTACTATGTATATAGAGAGGAGCCATGTTTACACTGTATATAGAGGGAGCCATGTTAATCTGTATATAGAGAGGAGCCATGTTAGTCTGTATATAGAGGGGAGCCATGTTACACTGTATATAGAGGGGAGCCATGTTACTCTGTATATAGAGGGTGCCATGTTACTCTGTATTTAGAGGGAGCCATGTTTACACGGTATATAGAGGGAGCCATGTTAATCTGTATATAGAGAGGAGTCATGTTTACTCTGTATATAGAGGGGAGCCATGTTACACTGTATATAGAGGGGAGCCATGTTACTCTGTATATAGAGGGAGCCATGTTACTCTGTATATAGAGGGAGCCATGTTACTCTGTATGTAGAGGGAGCCATGTTTACATGGTATATAGAGGGGAGCCATGTTACTCTGTATAAAGTGAGGAGCCATGTTTACACTGTATATAGAGGGGAGCCATGTTACTCTGTATATAGAGGAAGCCATGTTTACACGGTATATAGATGGAAGCCGTGTTACTCTGTATATAGAGAAGATCCATGTTACTCTGTATATAGAGGGGAGCCATGTTACTCTGAATATAGAGGGAGCCATGTTACTCTGTATATAGAGGGAGCCATGTTACTCTGTATATAGAGGGAGCCATGTTTACACGGTATATAGAGGGGAGCCATGTTACTCTGTATATAGAGAGGAGCCATGTTTACACTGTATATAGAGGGGAGCCATGTTACTCTGTATATAGAGGGAGCCATGTTTACACGGTATATAGAGGGAAGCCATGTTACTCTGTATATAGAGAAGATCCATGTTACTCTGTATATAGAGGGGAGCCATGTTACACTGTATATAGAGGGGAGCCATGTTACTCTGTATATAGAGGGAGCCATGTTACTCTGTATATAGAGGGAGCCATGTTACTCTGTATGTAGAGGGAGCCATGTTTACATGGTATATAGAGGGGAGCCATGTTACTCTGTATAAAGTGAGGAGCCATGTTTACACTGTATATAGAGGGGAGCCATGTTACTCTGTATATAGAGGGAGCCATGTTTACACGGTATATAGAGGGAAGCCATGTTACTCTGTATATAGAGAAGATCCATGTTACTCTGTATATAGAGGGGAGCCATGTTACTCTGAATATAGAGGGAGCCATGTTACTCTGTATATAGAGGGAGCCATGTTACTCTGTATATAGAGGGAGCCATGTTTACACGGTATATTGAGGGGAGCCATGTTACTCTGTATATAGAGAGGAGCCATGTTTACACTGTATATAGAGGGGAGCCATGTTACTCTGTATATAGAGGGAGCCATGTTTACACGGTATATAGAGGGAAGCCATGTTACTCTGTATATAGAGAAGATCCATGTTACTCTGTATATAGAGGGGAGCCATGTTACTCTGAATATAGAGGGAGCCATGTTAGTTTGTATATAGAGGGAGCCATGTTACTCTGTATATAGAGGGATCCATGTTACTCGGTATATAGAGGGAGCCATGTTTACACAGTATATAGAGGGGAGCCATGTATATAGAGAGGAGCCATGTTTACACTGTATATAGAGGGAGCCATGTTACTCTGTATATAGAGAGGAGCCATGTTTACACTGTATATAGAGGGGAGCCGTGTTACTCTGTATATAGAGGGGAGCCATGTTACTCTGTATATAGAGGGAGCCATGTTTACACGGTATATAGAGGGGAGCCATGTTACTCTGTATAAAGTGAGGAGCCATGTTTACACTGTATATAGAGGGGAGCCGTGTTACTCTGTATATAGAGGGAGCCATGTTTACACGGTATATAGAGGGGAGCCATGTTACTCTGTATAAAGTGAGGAGCCATGTTTACTCTGTATATAGAGGGGAGCCATGTTACACTGTATATAGAGGGGAGCCATGTTACTCTGTATATAGAGGGAGCCATGTTACTCTGTATATAGAGGGAGCCATGTTACTCTGTATATAGAGGGAGCCATGTTTACATGGTATATAGAGGGGAGCCATGTTACTCTGTATAAAGTGAGGAGCCATGTTTACACTGTATATAGAGGGGAGCCATGTTACTCTGTATATAGAGGGAGCCATGTTTACACGGTATATAGAGGGAAGCCATGTTACTCTGTATATAGAGAAGATCCATGTTACTCTGTATATAGAGGGGAGACATGTTACTCTGAATATAGAGGGAGCCATGTTACTCTGTATATAGAGGGAGCCATGTTACTCTGTATATAGAGGGAGCCATGTTTACACGGTATATAGAGGGGAGCCATGTTACTCTGTATATAGAGAGGAGCCATGTTTACACTGTATATAGAGGGGAGCCATGTTACTCTGTATATAGAGGGAGCCATGTTTACACGGTATATAGAGGGAAGCCATGTTACTCTGTATATAGAGGGGAGCCATGTTACTCTGTATATAGAGGGGAGCCATGTTACTCTGAATATAGAGGGAGCCATGTTACTCTGTATATAGAGGGAGCCATGTTACTCTGTATATAGAGGGATCCATGTTACTCTGTATATAGAGGGAGCCATGTTTACACAGTATATAGAGGGGAGCCATGTATATAGAGAGGAGCCATGTTTACACTGTATATACAGGGAGCCATGTTACTCTGTATATAGAGAGGAGCCATGTTTACACTGTATATAGAGGGGAGCCATGTTACTCTGTATATAGAGGGAGCCATGTTTACACTGTATATAGAGGGGAGCCATGTTACTCTGTATATAGAGGGAGCCATGTTTACACGGTATATAGTGGGAAGCCATGTTACTCTGTATATAGAGAAGAGCCATGTTTACACTGTATATAGAGGGGAGCCATGTTACTCTGTATATAGAGGGAGCCATGTTTACACGGTATATAGAGGGGAGCCATGTTACTCTGTATAAAGTGAGGAGCCATGTTTACTCTGTATATAGAGGGAGCCATGTTTACACGGTATATAGAGGGAGCCATGTTACTCTGTATATAGAGGGAGCCATGTCACTCTGTATATAGAGGGAGCCATGTTACTCTGTATATAGAGGGAGCCATGTTTACACGATATATAGAGGGGAGCCATGCTACGCTGTATATAGAGAGGAGCTATGTTTACACTGTATATAGAGGGGAGCCATGTTACTCTGTATATAGAGGGGAGCCATGTTACTCAGTATATAGAGGGAGCCATGTTTACACGGTATATAGAGGGGAGCCATGCTACTCTGTATATAGAGGGAGCCATGTTTATACGGTATATAGAGGGGAGCCATGCTACTCTGTATATAGAGAGGAGCCATGTTTACACTGTATATAGAGGGGGGCCATGTTACTCTGTATATAGAGGGAGCCATGTTTACACTGTATATATAGGGAGCCATGTTACTCTGTATATAGAGAGGAGCCATGTTTACACTGTATATAGAGGGGAGCCATGTTACTCTGTATATAGAGGGGAGCCATGTTACTCTGTATATAGAGGGAGCCATGTTTACACAGTATATAGAGGGGAGCCATGTATATAGAGAGGAGCCATGTTTACACTGTATATAGAGGGAGCCATGTTACTCTGTATATAGAGAGGAGCCATGTTTACACTGTATATAGAGGGGAGCCCTGTTACTCTGTATATAGAGGGGAGCCATGTTACACGGTATATAGAGGGAGCCATTTTACTCTGTATATAGAGGGAGCCATGTTTACTCTGTATATAGAGGGAGCCATGTTACTATCTGAGGTGGTTAACTATGATTGGCCCTGGCATGTTTGTTAGTCTGGCCTGCATGGTTGTCTGGCATGAATAAAAGTAGCATGTTTCAACTATATTAGTAGTTAGACTAGTTTGCACTAAAACATGGAAGACATCCTAGTATGAATCGTGATCAACCGCTCTCAGAGACTATGCATTGCGACATGTATATGATGTGGAAAGGTTAACTGTTATGACTGTCTATAGACGAAGTGGCTTTAGCTGCACCTTAAGGATCACCAGTCCGTGGGTGCTGTATCTCTGCGACTGCTATTCAGGATCCATAGATTGCCGGGTATTGTTGCCAATGCTATTCAGGAGCCATAGATTGCCGGGTATTGTTGCCAATGCTTTTCAGGAGCCATAGATTGCCGGGTATTGTTGCCAATGCTATTCGGTGGGTGAGTCCTGTAGCCTACTGGACTGTTTGCGGTTGTTTGTGGTGCGTTAAACGGGGAGTTTGGTCTGTCACTGTGAAGCGGGCGTAACCCTTACACTACCTGATCGATACAACATCATACCTGATGTTTTAAAGCACGTTATTCCAAACAATTTAGGAATGTTAGGTGTTTTATGCCCTTTATGGATTAAAACCAGACTCTGCATCAACTTTGTAATTTTCCATGGGAGTTTTGCCATGGATCCCCCTCCGGCATGCCACAGTCCAGGTGTTAGTCCCCTTGAAACAACTTTTCCATCACTATTGTGGCCAGAAAGAGTCCCTGTGGGTTTTAAAATTTGCCTGCCTATTGAAGTCTATGGCGGTTCGCCTGGTTCGCCCGTTTGCGAACATTTGCGGAAGTTCGCGTTCGCCATTCGCGAACGGAAAATTTTGTGTTCCAGACATCTCTATTTGTTATCCCCCTCCTTTCCTTTTTGTTTTCCAAGAAGGGCATTGTCCTATTGTTCCAGAGACCTCTTTCCTCTGCTGCATACTATTACATATTTTTTGGGGAGTTTTCTTGTACCATGTCAGATAATTGTCTTGACTGTCTGTGCGTATAAAAGATAAAACAGAAAGGAAGATAATAAGTTTATTATACAATAGCTATTGTGCAATAGATCTTGGTATCAGGCAGCTAATTCAGTTATGGACTCTTGACCTAATTCTGTCTTAGACAACAAAACAAAAAAAAAAGGAGTTGCTTGTATTATTTTGTTTGATGACCCCCTGTTGTGATTACTCCTATATAAACATTTGGTTCATTCAATACAGCCAGTTCTATTTCCTCCTTCACTAAGACTCAGCTAGTGTTTGCATGAGACAGCTATACACTCTGCAGGGCAGCTTGAGCACTTGGAGCTGTAGCACAGGACCCTGTTCCAGGGTGGGAACCTCCAGAGAGACCCCAGTTAAGTTGTGGCAATTGGGAACTGATGCACAGTGGGTGTTGCAGTTCCAGCTAGGAAGCGAGCTTAACCAGGCAGTCCACCACACTTACACTTGACTGCCTGGATGCACTACCCCTATACAGTGATATATACTCCTGTTTGTAGTACCTTATTTTTATGTTACAGATTATTAGTACAAAATGGCCTTTTGTCATGAGCAGTATCTTATCTTCTCATCCTGTGGACACTTGTAAATATCTCCATTTGACATCATGAATACTAATCCTAGTCTGGAAGCCTGGTCAACCACAATACTGCAGAGAAATAACACAATGGGCTCATCCATGCCTGGAGAGAATTAAGATAACTGGACACCAACACATACAGTGACTATCATGACACATTTCCTGCCTTCTCCCTCACTCTTGCAGAACTGTGCAACACATATACCAATATTTAATGTTAAATTTCAGAATAATCGTTTGAGGCTAAAGTCAACATGCTACTAGCCTAAGGGCAGTTGTCACTCAGCCTCCATTGCAAGTCCTCCCACACAGGGCCGGACTGGCCCACCGGGATACCGGGAAATTTCCCGGTGGGCCGCCGGCACCTGGGGCCGGGCAGACAGCTGGGTCTGCTGGCCGGCGGCCGCTGGCTGGGGAGGTCTGCTGGCGGCCGCAGGGGGAGCAGGCTCTTCTGTGCTCTTCTGTCTCTGCTCCCCCTCCCTCGCGCGCAGCTTAATGAGACCGGGGCCGGAATATGACGTCATATTCCGGCGCCGGTCTCTTACTAGCGCGCGAGGGCGGGGGAGCAGAGACAGAAGAGCACAGAAGAGCCTGCTCCCCCTGCGGCCGCCAGCAGACCTCCCCAGCCAGCGGCCGCCGGCCAGCAGACCTCCCCAGCCAGCGGCCGCCGGCCAGCAGACCTCCCCAGCCAGCGGCCGCCGGCCAGCAGACCTCCCCAGCAGACCTCCACTAGCCCACCCAGCCGGTCACCAACAGGTAAAATATGTAATTCTGTCAGTGTCAGTGTGAGTGTATGTGTGTGTGTGTGTCTGTGTCATTGTGTGTGTGTCATTATGTGTGTGTCTGTGTCATTGTGTGTGTGTATCTGTGTCATGGGGTGTGTGTCTGTGTCATGGTGTGTCTGTGTCATTGTGTGTGTGTCTGTGTCATTGTGTGTGTGTGTCTGTGTCATGGGGTGTGTGTCTGTGTCATGGTGTGTCTGTGTCATTTTGTGTGTGTCTGTGTCATTTTGTGTGTGTCTGTCATTTTGTGTGTGTCTGTGTCATTTTGTGTGTGTCTGTCATTTTGTGTGTGTCTGTCATTTTGTGTGTGTCTGTGTCATTTTGTGTGTCTGTGTCATTTTGTGTGTCTGTGTCATTGTGTGTGTGTCTGTGTCATTGTGTGTGTGTCTGTGTCATTGTGTGTGTGTCTGTCATTTTGTGTGTGTCTGTGTCATTTTGTGTGTCTGTGTCATGATGTGTGTGTCTGTGTCATTGTGTGTGTGTGTGTCATTATGTGTGAGTCTGTGTCATTATGTGTGTGTCTGTGTCATTGTGTGTGTGTGTCTGTGTCATGGTGTGTGTGTGTGTGTGTCTGTGTCATGGTGTGTGTGTCTGTGTCATTGTGTGTCTGTGTCATGGTGTGTGTGTATGTGTTTGTGTCATGGTGTGTGTGTGTGTGTCTGTCATTGTGTCTGTGTCATTGTGTGTGTCTGTGTCATTGTGTGTGTCTGTGTCATGGTGTGTGTGTGCGTGTGTCATTGTGTGTGTGTCTGTGTCATTGTGTGTGTGTCTGTGTCATGGTGTATCCGTGTGTCTGTGTGTATTTAAAAAGTGTTTTTACTCACCTTTTTTTTCTCCCCACGCCGTGCTGGTCTCCCCTCGACTGGCCCTGCCTCTATGGCTGAGATCATCAAGCATGATGATCTGAGCCAATCCAATGCTCTGCCATAGGATTGGCTGCAAAGGTGCTGCACACTGTGCAATCACGCTGTGCAGCACTGACACAGGAAGCACCTCTAGTGACTGTCTGAGTGACTGTCACTAGAGGTGTCACTAGGAAGCAATGCAAACACTGCATGTGTAAAAAATGTGTAAACACTGCATTATTTCCATCTGAAGCCTGCCTTTTGAAATAAATATTTTTAATTAAAAGAAATAAGATTTAAATTCTGCAATTCTGACTGATGTCCAGTCTTGTTTGAGTATAATAGCACAGAGCTACGGTTTTATATTAGAGCATGGATATTATTAGGCTTGATCAATAGACCATTTTTGTAAAATGTTTTATGGTCCATGAATGTTTAATTTCTATTCACAATAAAATAAAAATAAAAATAAAAAATGAACTTATAAACACTGCAATTTCCCTTATTTATGCATTTTGGGCACTCCAAACTTGTATTATGTTCAGTTTGATTTTAGCATAATAGAGTACATAATTTTATTAAACTTGATTCATTGCTTTAGATATTTTTTGGATGTTATCTCCTGTTATGCTGTATATAATGCAATTCAATTATTCATAATCTACATACGCTTTTATAATGTAAGAAAAGCAAATGTAAAAGCACACAAAAATAATAAAGCATGTGGAACAAAATGTAATTACTATAACTGTAATCAGTTTTAGTAAACCTTTGAAAACTTAAATTCTGGACTTTCATATAATCTGTACACTGGACAAATACAGTCTTTTTTATCAAAGAATGTTCAAAATATGCACAAAAAAAAAAAAGAATGTATTAACAAGAAATGTTTTGAAAGGAAACATAATTAAGAAAGCAGTATTGGCTTGCCCTGTTACATACTTCTATATATTTTATAAACTGTAATATTGCTTAAAACATTTTAAACATATCTTTTTATGCCTTAGCTAACAAGAAATGTTCATTAAAAATAAAAAGCACTGTTAAATGTATTGTAAACATGTGATGTATTGCTAGCATACAAGTGTAGGGAAATCACAAATTTCATGCACACAGTGCTGCTCTGGAATAGTTTTAAAATAATTGTACAGAAATATTCTTTTTAATACATTTTTTTTTGTTAATGCTAAGGGCATTGTGGATGTTTTTCGATTTTACTGCAACATATGTTCTAAGCTAAACCTCTGTGTTTGAACTAATGTATGCACATTTCATTATTATGGCAATATGCTTTGGTTGCTACTAGTGATGTCGCGAACATACAATTTTCAGTTCGCGAACGCGATCTTCCGCAAATGTTTGCGAACCGGCGAACAGGGCGAACCGCCATAGACTTCAATGGGCAGGCGAATTTTAAAACCCACAGGGACTCTTTCTGGCCACAATAATGATGGAAAAGTTGTTTCAAGGGGACTAACAACTGGACTGTGGCATGCCGGAGGGGGATCCATGGCAAAACTTCCATGGAAAATTGCACAGTTGATGCAGAGTCTGGTTTTAATCCATAAAGGGCATAAATCACCTAACATTCCTAAATCACAATGGATATGGATTGACACCTGACATATGACATATTGACACCTTGACATATGGATTGATACCTGTCCTCAGAGACCCTGATACACACTGACACAGAGCAGAATAGGGACTATTCCCCCCACATAGTGTCACTTGGCAGATATGGATTGACACCTATCCTAAGGATCCCTGATACACACTGACACAGAGCAGAATAGGGACTGTTCCCCCTACATAGGGTCACTTGGCAGATATGGATTGACACCTGTCCTCAGAGATCATGATACACACTGACACAGAACAGAATAGGGACTGTTCCCCCTACATAGGGTCACTTGGCAGATATGGATTGACACCTGTCCTCAAAACCCCTGATACACACTGACACAGAGCAGAATAGAGACTGTTCCTCCTACATAGGGTCACTTGGCAGATATGGATTGACACCTATCCTATGGATCCCTGATACACACTGACACAGAGCAGAATAGGGACTGTTCCCCCTACATAGGGTCACTTGGCAGATATGGATTGACACCTGTCCTCAGAGATCATGATACACACTGACACAGAGCAGAATAGGGACTGTTCCCCCTACATAGGGTCACTTGGCAGATATGGATTGACACCTGTCCTCAGAGACCATGATACACACGGACACAGAGCAGAATAGAGACTGTTCCCCCTACATGGGGTCACTTGGCAGATATGGATTGACACCTGTCCTCAGAGATCATGATACACACTGACACAGAACAGAACAGGGACTGTTCCCCCTACATAGGGTCACTTGGCAGATATGGATTGACACCTGTCCTCAGAGACCCTGATACACACTGACACAGAGCAGAATAGGGACTGTTCCCCCTACATAGGGTCACTTGGCAGATATGGATTGACACCTGTCCTCAGAGACCATGATACACACTGACACAGAGCAGAATAGAGACTGTTCCCCCTACATGGGGTCACTTGGCAGATATGGATTGAAACCAATCCTAAGGATCCCTGTTACACACTGACATAGAGCAGATAAGGGACTGTTCCTACTACATAGGGTCACTTGGCAGATATGGATTGACACCTATCCTAAGGATCCCTGATACACACTGACACAGAGCAGAATAGGGCCTGTTCCCCCTACATAGGGTCACTTGGCAGATATGGATTGACACCTGCCCTCAGAGACCATGATACACACTGACACAGAGCAGAATAGAGATTGTTCCGCCAACATAGGGTCACTTGGCAGATATGGATTGAAACCTATCCTAAGGATCCCTGTTACACACTGACACAGAGCAGATAAGGGACTGTTCCTACTACATAGGCTCACTTGGCAGATATGGATTGACACCTATCCTAAGGATCCCTGATTCACACTGACACAGAGCAGAATAGGGACTGTTCCCCCTACATAGGGTCACTTGGCAGATATGGATTGACACCTATCCTAAGGATCCCTGATACACACTGACATAGAGCAGAATAGGGACTTTTCCCCTACATAGGGTCACTTGGCAGATATGGATTGACACCTGTCCTCAGGGACCCTGATACACACAAGGGGGGGACCTACTGTCCTCCCCCTGCCCCCACCCCTGAGTGGTGGGTGGGGGCCCTAAATAAAAATCCCTCCCCCCAATCAAAGGTGACTAGGGGTCCCCAAGCCCCTAGCCACCCACCCCCCCACCCCAAAAAATGTTACCCCCCTACCTACCCCCGTCACCCTAAAAAATAGTGAAGGGGGAATAAAATAACTAACCTGTAAAGAAAGATTCAGCTTACCATTTGACGTCTTCTTTTTCAGCCCCAAAAAAGGCCAAATAAAAAGCCAGAAGAACCGACGCAATAAAAAAAAAAAAAGAGAGCAAAAAAAATAATCCATCTTCACCCATGGAGGGCTCCGCGCAGACTGAGCTCTGCAGGGCGGGGGAAGGCTTATAAAGCCTTGCCACGCCCTGCAATTAGGCTAAGAACACTCTGATTGGCTGGTTTAAGCCAATCAGAGTGCTCTTTGTCATTTTACACAGCGTGGGAAAATTCCAAAGAACTTTCCCACGCTGTGTAAAATGACACAGATAACTCTCATTGGTTAGATTCCAAGCCCACCGATCAGAGTGATCTTTGTCATTTTACACAGCGTGGGAAAATTCCAAAGAACTTTCCCACGCTGTGTAAAATGACACAGAACACTCTGATTGGTTATATTCCAAGCCCACCAATCACAGTGTTCTGTGTCATTTTACACAGCGTGGGAAAGTTCTTTGGAATTTTCCCACGCTGTGTGAAATGACACAGAGCACTCTGATTGGTTAGATTCCAAGCCCACCAATCAGAGTGCTCTTTGTCATTTTACACAGCGTGGGAAAATTCCAAAGAACTTTCTCACGCTGTGTAAAATGACACAGAACACTCTGATTGGTTAGATTCCAAGCCCATCAATCAGAGTGCTCTTTGTCATTTTACACATTGTGATTTATGGCCCCCACCTACCACGCAGGGGTGTGGGCCAGGGGGGAGGACAGTAGGATCCCCCCTCATTTTTTTTACGCCCCCCACCCACCGCGTAGTGGTAGTGGTGGGGGGAGGACAGTAGGTCCTCCACCCATTGTGATTTATGGCCCCCACCCACCGTGCAGGGGTGGGGGCCGGGGGGAGGACGGTAGGTCCCCCCCTCATTATTTTTATGGCCCCCACCCACCACGCAGGGGTGGGGGCGTGGGTAGGACAGTAGGTCCCCCCCAGTGTGTATCAGTGTCCCTGAGGACAGATGTCAATCCATATCTGCCAAGTGACCCTATGTAGGGGGAACAGTCCCTATTCTGCTCTGTGTCAGTGTGTATCATGATCTCTGAGGACAGGTGTCAATTCATATCTGCCAAGTGACCCTATGTAGGGGGAACAGTCCCTATTCTGCTCTGTGTCAGTGTGTATCAGGGATCCTTAGGATAGGTGTCAATCCATATCTGCCAAGTGACCCTATGTAGGGGGAACAGTTCCTTTTCTGCTCTGTGTCAGTGTGTATCAGGGATCCTTAGGATAGGTGTCAATCCATATCTGCCAAGTGACCCTATGTAGGAGGAACAGTCCCTATTCTGCTCTGTCAGTGTCTGGGGGGAGTATCTGCAGTAATACAGAGTGTCTGGAGGGAGTATCTGCAGTAACACAGGGTGTCTGGAGGGAGTATATGCAGTAACACAGAGTGTCTGGAGGGAGTATCTGCAGTAGCACAGAGTGTCTGGATGGAGTATCTGCAGTAACACAGGGTGTCTGGAGGGAGTATCTGCAGTAACACAGGGTGTCTGGAGGGAGTATCTGCAGTAACACAGAGTGTCTTGAGGGAGTATCTGCAGTAACACAGAGTGTCTGGAGGGAGTACCTGCAGTAACACAGAGTGTCTGGAGAGAGTATCTGCAGTAACACAGAGTGTCTGGAGGGAGTATCTGCAGTAGCACAGAGTGTCTGGATGGAGTATCTGCAGTAACACAGGGTGTCTGGAGGGAGTATCTGCAGTAACACAGGGTGTCTGGAGGGAGTATCTGCAGTAACACAGAGTGTCTTGAGGGAGTATCTGCAGTAACACAGAGTGTCTGGAGGGAGTACCTGCAGTAACACAGAGTGTCTGGAGAGAGTATCTGCAGTAACACAGAGTGTCTGGGGGGAGTATCTGCAGTAATACAGAGTGTCTGGGGGGAGTATCCGCAGTAATACAGAGTGTCTGGGGGGAGTATCTGCTTGTAACATTTATATGCTCTGAAAAAAAAATAAAAAAATAAAAAAAATGGTTGCAGCTTCCGAATGATTCTAAAATGGATGCTGTCCAGTAGGTGGGAGGGTCTGCTAGGGAGGGTGTGCTGCTGATTGGCTGGAAGGTGTCTGCTGACTGTGAGGTACAGGGTTCTATCCGTCTCCTTACGGTAGAGTGTGTAGCCCACTCCATTATTCTCTCTGTATACTGACACATCAAGGAACTGGATAACGTTGGCATTGTATGTGAGTGTAAGTTTAACTGGAAGATATGAGCGATTAATGTTTTCCACCATATTTTCCAGTGACATCCTTGTGCCAAATTATAAACGAAGCGATGGTATGTGCAGATCAGTTGTGCGTATGGTTTTATTATGTATTCTTGCTCGAATATATACATATAGGCATTGGCATAAGACGGTGCCATGGCTGCCCCCATAGCTGTGCCTGCTGTCTGAAGATAGAAGTGTTCCTCGAACTTTAAGTAGTTACAAGTTAGAATGAAATTATAGATATCTATGTACATCTCCTTAATGACCGTGGACGTACCTATATGACATGGCCAATTGTAGCCCTGGGCTTACCTGGACCGGTGACCCGCGGAGATCACGGTGGGGGGGACTGCCGGAGACCCCAGAAGTCCCCCTGCAGCAGCTCCGTCACCCCAGGCCTCCAGGGTCATGTGATCACCACAATCACATTGCTGCAATAGGAGTCTAGGAGCTGTCAGATGTCATGGCTGGCGGGCCAAAGACCGGGACCCCTGTGTGCCTGATGTAGATGATAGGAGACTCAGCGGTGAAGTGGACAATCAGGGCCTGGTGCAGGGTAACCACACGTCCCCTGGTGTTGAGCACTAGCGTTTGTGCAGCCACATACCAGAACCCTGATGCAGCTTAGCAGAAGCCAGGAGCTGGATGTAATGCAGATATGTATCCAGTACTAGAAAAAAGGCAAGACTAGAAGAGGTGCCAAACATGAACACAAGACAAGACTAGAAGTACCCAGAACCAGAGAAGGACAGAAAGCAGAACCCAGAACATGTACACAATACATGAGGGAAACATTAACATGAAATGGGCAGGACAGTAAATAAACTGCAAATACAAGACAAAATAAAACGAGACAAGAGATACAATGCAAAACAAGAGGAGACATAACTAAGTACTATATATGTAATAAACATTGGAGATTTAGACATACATAAATGGCCAAGATGTATGCAGCCCACTACTGCGCCAAAGTACTCCAATTACGGTGGGTCCTAACTGCCTAGATATGTATGACTAAATAAACAAAAATAAAACACGCACAGTACTTACCCGCCACAAAAGGGGCAGAGGACATGAAACAACTGCCTGCAGGAACCAACTGAAACAACATAATAGACACAGAATAGAAAACCAGAAAAACCAAGAAAAACAAAACAAGAATTGTAAAAAGAGTACTGGATACCAGAAGCCAAGGCCAAACATCTGCGCACAACAGGTCGTGACACCAGCAGGGGGACTGTCTGAGCTGTCGCATAGTACCCTAGGCTGCTAAAAAGTAAAAAAAATAATATATATATATATATATATATTATACATATACATGTATACCCTCCACCAACGGATGCTCCTAGTGCTCACCAAGGACCATCAGCACCGCACCAGACACTATAAGCACTGCAGACCCCACGAACCACCGCGGATTGGTTGGGGTCTCACCGTCTCCTACCCACCCTGGACCTACGACAATGCTCCAGGTTCCAGTGGGGGAACCTCTCTTCCTTCAGAGAGCGTAGCAGGAACAGCTCTTACAAGAGCTAGTGATTAATCAAGGGAGTATGATGATCATAGCAATCCCTTGTAGTGATATAGCAGTTCCCTACAACACGAAACGAGGCTGCGAGTTGAGGGTAAGAAGATCTGAAGTTTTATTGGTACAGGTTGGATTTATTTACAATTTCCCAGGCCAGAGGAACTCCCCCTGGACCCGATGGTGCACCGGATTACAAAATGTACAGACCAATAAAAACAATGTAACAATGAACGACACTCCCACATACAGCACACAATCCCTCCCCTCTGCCTGTTATAAAATTAAGGCAGAAAATGCTTTAACTCAATTATTTCCATGCAGGAAAAAAAACACATTTTTATAAAGTACCATAAGTACCCCAAAACACAACATATCCCAGTAAATAAGTTACATACCCTGATAGCTCATGATCTGGGTCAACAACATATCCAAAAATCACCAAGATTAGATCAGCGGTTTAAAAATGTTGTGGAAGTCATATTTTTGCCCAGGTGAACGCAGGATTTCATGCCCAAAACAGTTCCATAGATTCACGGCAGGAGGTGCTGCAGGAGGACCGACCGGGAACCGCGAGATTTTCATGACGAAAATAGTTCCAGGGCATTTGCGGCTAAGTCCCCCTAAAGACTATTCGCGGTTTTGGTCCATGCGAACAAGATGGCTGCCACCACGTGTTCGAATTTTAAATGGTGGCCACTTCGACTGTTCAGGAGTTCGAAGAACCATTGTTTAGAGTCCTAATAGCCACAAATAGGGTCTCTCAGCCAAGACAAATTAAAGGTGCCATAGTCACAAGGCAAAAGGCTGGCAAGTAGTCCTCTCCAAAACCCAGTGGCGAAGTGGCTTTCGTCAAAGACACGTATTATATGTATATATATATGTGTGTGTGTGTGTGTGTGTGTATGTGTATATATACACTGCTCAAAAAAATAAAGGGAACACTTAAACAACACAATATAACTCCAAGTCAATCACACTTCTGTGAAATCAAACTGTCCACTTAGGAAGCAACACTGAGTGACAATCAATTTCACATGCTGTTGTGCAAATGGGATAGACAACAGGTGGAAATTATAGGCAATTAGCAAGACACCCCCAATAAAGGAGTGGTTCTGCAGGTGGTGACCACAGACCACTTCTCAGTTCCTATGCTTCCTGGCTGATGTTTTGGTCACTTTTGAATGCTGGCGGTGCTTTCACTCTAGTGGTAGCATGAGACGGAGTCTACAACCCACACAAGTGGCTCAGGTAGTGCAGCTCATCCAGGATGGCACATCAATGAGAGCTGTGTCAAGAAGGTTTGTGTGGCAAAACCAACCTCACCACTGGGCATTGGAGAAGCCTGTTTTTAATTCATGGAACTAAAATCGGCTACACAGTTCCACGAACACCGCTGACCCTTACCTTCTCCTTCACTGAATTTTCAGCTGCAGAGACTAAGTCCCGTTCGGCAATTCAAACGCACGTTCGAATGGGACTTAGTCATTTTTTCAGTGTGAAATTGACCGACCGCACAGCCCAAATCTATGGAACTGTTTTGGGCATGAAAATGTGCTTGTGGTCGGTCATAAAAGGACTTCCAGATAACTTTTTAACCCCTGAAGATTGAATGCAATTTTTAAAGTTACAGTACATGTGTAAAAACTGTATTTCTCTGCCTGTGATAATTACATTAACCCATTGTGTAAGGTAATTGTATCACAGGCAGAGTGAAGGATTTTGTGTGGGAGTGTCTGTGGGTATTGTACGTATTGATTGGTTGTTCTGCAAAACCCTGTGGGCAGTACTATGCGTGTAAAATGTGCATAAATGCAGAGTGTTTGATTAAAAGCTTCAGTTCTACTTTACCCTCAATTTGGAGTGCCGTCTCTTATTGTGGGAATCTGCTACAAGGTATTTCTATGCTTGTCAGACTCCCTTGCTAAATCACTACTAAGCTCTTGTAAGAGCTTGTTCCTGTCTTGCTCCCTGGAGGAGTCTACGGTGGTTATGGTGTCGGCTGGAGTGCTTGAAGCCCTCAGGAAGCGCTAGGAGCATCCATCAACGGAGGTGATCCGTTACATTGGTGGCAGCGGTGGGATGGCGTCCTAGTGCGAGGTAAAGCAGATTGGAGACACCGTCGTGAAGTTACAAATTGAGGGCAACGCTAGCGCTCGTGCAGCACCCCTGGGAGCAGAGGTATCCAGCGACTTGGAGCAGACAAGTATGGAAGGCTCTGGCATTCCCTTTATTTTTTTGAGCAGTGTATATATATATATATATATATATACAGTGGGACCTCGGTTTACAAACGCTTCGGTTAACATAATGTTTGGTTTACAAATTAAAATCCACTGAAAATAATGCCTCAGTTTACAAAAAAAAATTGCAATACAAAGCAAGATTCCCCAGGATGCATTGCACCTGGGAGGTTTATAGCACCGCCCCCTGCATGCTGGAGCCTGTGGGTAGCATGTGGCATCGAGTGTGGAGGTGTTGGAGCGGTTTTTGGATCGCGTTTTGGAGCCATTCTGGAAACTGTTGCACTCGGGATTTGCTGCTGAACACATATTGGGGTATTCTTTGTCAGTAACACATAACAGGAACTGGGAATCCATGCCTAAAGTACAATGTGTGGATTAAATAACACAAGGAAATTACTACCCAAAAGTTTGAAAAAGACTGGTGGTAGAATTATTGCATGGAAAGTGTTAAAATACCCTAGGGTGTCTCCTTTTCAAAAATATATGGTTTGATGAAGGTAAATTACATTGGCCGACTTAAAAAAATGTCCCAAATAGGACATGGGTGAATGATGACCAGCTGTGAAAATTCCAATTTGGAAAACTGGAATGTGAACCCTCCAAATAAGGTCTTTTAGCCCCCAGAGAACCCAACACACCTATACTTGAGTGGTATTACTGTACTTAGGAGATGTTGCCGAACACATATTGGGGTGTTCATTGGCAGTAATACATAAAAGGAGCTGAGAATCCATGCCTAAAGTACAATGTTTGTGAAAAATAACACAAAAAAATGACTACCCAAAAGGTTGAAAAAGACTGGTGGTAGAATTAGTGCATGGAAAGTGTATGGAATACCACCATTTAAAATATCCTAGGGTTCAAAAATGTATGGTTTGATTGGGGTAAATTACATTGGCCGGCTTGAAAAATGGCCTAAATAGGACATGGGTGCATGATAACCAGAAGAGAAAAGTCTGAATTGGAAAATTGGAATGCGCACCCTCCAAATAAGGTATTTTAGCCTCCAGAGGACCCAATGCAACACATATAGACGGGGGGTATATCTCTGTACTCAGGATATGTTGCTGAACACATATTGGGGTGATATTTGGCAGTAACCCTTAAAGTCATCCGTACATATATTCTTAAATTGCAATGCAACACATATAGACGGGGGGTATATCTCTGTACTCAGGATATGTTGCTGAACACATATTGGGGTGATATTTGGCAGTAACCCTTAAAGTTATCCGTACATATATTCTTAAATTGCTATGTGTGTCAAAAAAAAAGAAAATGGCCAATTATTTATTTATTTATTTTTATTTGGCATAGATTGGTGGTAAAATGGTTGCATGAAAAGAGTAAAAATACCATAGGTTGTCTTCTTTTAAAAAAGATATACTTGTGAAGGGTTATTCAGGGATTCCTGACAGATATCAGTGTTACAATGTAACTTGCGTTAATTTTTAAAACAATTGGTTTATAAATAGCAAAGTGCTACTTGTACTTATAGCCCTATAATCAAATTTCAAAAAAGTGTTTTTTTTTTTTTTTACAATTTTTCATCATATTTTATTTTTTTATAGTTAATTATATGATATGATAAAAATAATGGTATCTTTAGAAAGACCATTTATTGGTGAAAAACAGTATATAATATGTGTGGGTACAGTAAATGAGTAAAAGGAAAATTACAGCTAAACACAAACACCGCAGAAATGTAAAAAGAGCCCTGGTTCTTAATGGTAAGAAAATTGTAAAAACAGAACGTGCACTATTGACTCCGTCCTGAAGGGGTTAACCTAAGCAATTTCGTGCAGGCTAAGTAATGAAAAATTAGCAATTTTCGGTATACTAGTAATATATTACTGTATGTTTTCATCCTATCGGTGCCGGTTTCCTTGTGCACTGTATGCACAAGGATATTTACTGCCAAACAGAAACTCTCAGGGGTATTACACTCACAATTCTTTGCAATGTGCTGGTTATATCTCTGGCAGTCAAAGGGTTAAATCAATGATATACGGTTTTCAGGCTTTTTGACAGCTATTTTAGTATTTCAGGAGGTGGTGTTTCCTCAGATGGATTGGAATTAGATTACGTGAGTCAAGTCAGTTTTTCTTATGTGCTGAATCAAATATATTTTATATCCCTGTTTATGATTTTTTAAAAGCTCCATAAGACGGAAAATTATTTAAAAACATTCCTCTAAGTTTTGGAGGATAATTAGAAAAATAAATTAATAAAATAGAAAGCCAGAATAATTCAACAAAGTATTTCATTACATATATTTGAAGTAAACCATATATTATGTAACCATTATATGTTTTTTTCAATTAATCAAAAAGGTGAAATTAGGAATGTGCAATGCGTATCTTTTATTCAATATATTCACGTGAAGAAGCAATGGCAGAGATCCCACAAATACATTAAACCTTAATTTTCATAACAGCATGTTCTAGTTACACTGTTCATAAAGTTCCTTAGCTAAATGTGATTTGAAAATATAATAGCATGCCTAATAATTGATCATATCTGTGGACTCTTTTTAAAATGATCTACCACAGCATTTAACCACTTCATGCAGTAAAATAAAATGCATGAGTCCCTAATGAAAAACAAATGTGAGAAAGGATGAACTTGATGGATGTGTGTCTCTTTTCACCTATGTAACTATGTAATCATAAACATGTTTTCTAGTGTATGGAGCCATATCCTGCAATTGTGTATGCACAGTTGTAACTATCGCTAATTAAATTATATATTGCAAACAATTTCCTGTACAATAGCTGCCCAGGCTGCAGAGTCAGTGCTACCATTCTAGGGCTGGCCCTGCTGAGTTTCACCACCGCAGCATCGTACAGGTCTCCATGCATCTCTGTGCCTCCAGCATGGAGCAGTTCTTATTGATACTACAGTCAGGTCAGAAATCAGAAGGGGGCATTCAGAGGGATCTGCACCCAATAGGAGGCACAGATTCTGCTGGCAACCCACCAGCCCATCAGAGAAACCGCTGGATCACCTCGGAATAAGGAGTTTTTTCTCACTGCAAAAAAGGTAAGTAGGAGGAGGGCACAACTAAATAAAAATATGTATGAGGTTTATATTGTATTATAATCAGTGGTGTATCCTGGTTTTGTGCTGCCCTAGGCAGGACAAAACTCAGGCGCCCCTTCCCCCCCCCCCCCCCCCCGCGACACCCCCACCCAATCCTTCCCCCCCCCGTCCCGCCTTCTAAATACACACACAAATTCACTGACAGATACGCATACACTAGCTAACAGACACACACACAGTCAGACACACACACTGACTAGCAGACACACACACTGACTAGCAGACACACACACTCACTGTCAGACACACACACTCTCCGTCAGACACAGACACTCTCATATATATAATATATAATATAATATATAATATAATAATAATATATAATATAATATAATAATATATAATATAATATAATATAATAATATATAATATAATATAATATAATAATAATATATAATATATAATAATGTATAATATAATATAATAATATATATAATATATATATAATATAATAATATAATAATATATAATATATAATATAATAATATATATAATATAATAATATATATAATATATATAATATAATAATATATATAAAACATATATAATATAATGATATATATAATATAATATATAATATAATAATATATATATAACATAATGATATATAATATATATAATATAATAATAGATAATTAATTTAACCTACCCCCCAGCCTCCTTACCTTTGGGAATGCTGGGGGGAGGTCTCTTTCTCCCTGGTGGTCCAGTGGCTGCCGGTCGGGCTGATGGGCTAGGCGGGCGGCTGGCGAGGGAGCTCTTCCTCTGAGCGCTCTGCTCAGCTCCCTCGCGCCGCACAGTGAGGCTGGGAGGCGGAGCCGGAATATGACGTCATATTCCGGCTCCCAGCCTCACTGTGCGGCGCGCGAGGGAGCTGAGCAGAGCGCTCAGAGGAAGAGCTCCCTCACCAGCCGCCCGCCTAGCCCATCAGCCCGACCGGCAGCCCAGTTAGCCACAAGGCTAACAAGGCATTTGCCCTGGGCATTTGGGGGCGGCGTTTTTTGCCGCCCCCTGGAAAATGCCGCCCAAGGCAAATGCCTTGTTTGCCTTGCGGCTAATACGCCCCTGATTATAATATATATATATATATATATATAATATATTATATTTCATATATTTCAATATTATCTGCAATGTAAGTGGAGAGAAATATAGCTTCCCCACACACAATCTAACACCTTCATATACTCACCCTGCCACATCACATCCCCCCAAACACAGTCACATTGTTACACTCATACCCCCACATTCACCCCTCATAAACACAGCCACACAGTCACTCAACCTGTTACAGTCAAGCCCTCAACTCAACCCACACACAGTTACCTTGTCATACTCACCTCCCACACTTATCCTACCACTGTCACCCTGCCACTGTAACCCTGCCACTACCACTCACATGCTCACAGAGATACAAAGACACAGATATGCATTTCAGACAGAGTCACGGATACAAATACATACATATATACTCTAGTAGATGCACAAGGATATCACTGCCAAACAGACTCTCTGGCACATATACATGTACTCAATGCCAGACACGCACACACTGATAGCAATACACACAGTCATACACAAACTGTTATTGTGTGTCTTTATCTGTTAAAATGTGTGTGTGTGTAGTTGTGTGTCTCTGTGCATCAGTGCATTTTGTGTGTGTATGTGAATGTATCAGAGTGTGCATGTGTATAAGAGGGTATATATGTTTGCATGTATCAGAGAGTGTGTGTGTGTCCAAAGAGGCAATGTGAGTGTTATATGGTATGGGTAATTTTATCGTAATGTGGCAATATATACAATATACATAGGCATATATAAATACATTAAACCAATTGGAGAGTTCTGGACTTTTTGAAATGTTTTATGGGATCCTATAGGTACCCAGGCCATTTCATTTCTTTGATATGGTCTTGGTTTCCATGTCCCTCTATTTTCAGCCCTCCACATGAAATTCTTGCTGTTCTGCAGGAACAAGCAGTGGGAGAAACAAAAAAACATATTTTTTACTTATTATAGGGAGTCATCTAAATACAAATTTGTATTCTTAATACTATAGTGCAATGTATTATCATTGTATTACCTCTTTATCACAGAAAATGGGTTACTAATTCAATAAAAAATAGTTACGTTAAATAGAAAATACAAAACTAAAATTAAAATACAAAATCTGTAATATATATAAGATAGATATAGTTTAACCAAACAAATAAAAATACAATATACACTTGGAAGACAAAAGCACATACAGTTCAAATTTGTACGTAAAAAGATATAATACAAAGTAGAATAGAACCAATCCCCCACTACCTTATTATTTTTTTTACCTTTGTACGTCCTCCAACTCTCTGCTTCTTCCCTATATAAATATACCTTATTATTGTTTTACCTTTGTACGTCCTCCAACTCTCTGCTTCTTCCCTATATAGATATATCTATATAGGGAAAGGTAAAAATTTTTTTTTATATATATATATATGTGTGTGTTTATAACTGTATAACTGTGTGTATATAACTGTATAACTGTATAACTGTGTGTGTGTATATATATATATATATATATAATTGTTTTAATACTTATATTTAATACTTATATTTGTATTGTTTCACATTGTTATATTTCTATTCAATAATGTTTGAAACACATTTTTCAAAACATTGTTCAAAAAACGAATTTGAAAACAATATGTCAAAATGGCAGCTATTGGGGGGAACTTCCAGCCACAGAACTGGACGGTCGCATGCCGCCCGAGCTCCGAGCTGAACCAAGCCTTCCAGACATCAAAAAGGGGTTAAATTCACCCCCAATACCCAGCAGACTAACCCAACACTTACCCCACATAAAATGGGAAGAAAAAATAAAAAAACGAGGCCAGAAAAAACAAACCTGGGCATGAATATCGGAGATCTGTGGCGCCAGGCCAAGAGTAGCATGGGACCCAAAATGGCCGACTGCTCAGACGTGGACACAGACATATCTGAGGATTTCTCACTGGGAACAACAGAGGGGAGCACACTGGAGCGGAGAGTCACCGTCCCCACTATCTCTCACCCAGACTCTGCCCCGGTAACGACTGGGATCATGAGGGAGCTACTGGCGGACCTCCGAAAAACTCTCCAGACCGACATGGCACAGCTTCGACAGGACCTACAGGGCCTGACGAGCCGCATGGGCGCCATCGAACAGGATACCCGCCAAAATGCCCAGAGCACGGCCCAACTACAAAGAGCAGTGAAAGAACTGCAGACCCACCAAGCAAAAACTGACCAGAGGTTTGCGGTTGCAGAAGATCAGAGGCGCCGACTAAACCTCAAAATCAGAGGTATCACGGAGGAAACGCCAGAGAAGGAGCTGCCGCACCTGATAAGGCGACTCCTCACAGCGCTGCTGCCCCCCAAGCAGGCAAAGCAGATAAAACTGGAGGGAATGTTTCGCCTGCCAAAGCCGACTAAAGCACCGACCTCAGCAACAAGAGACCTCCTGGTGAGATTTCAAAGTAGCAGAGACAGGGCAGCTATTATGAGTGCTGTCAGGAACTACTCACCGTATCACTTTGAGGGCATGCAGCTGTCGTTCTATACAGACCTTTCTAGGTTCACCATGACGTGGAGGAGATCACTGCAGCCTTTCACGTCCCTGCTCCGCTCCAAGGGCATCCCATATCGATGGCAACTGCTACACGCGCTCGACATTCCCCAAGGCGCCACAATGCACAAAGTCCGGGACCTCCGGGAAGCAACTGCCCTGCTACCGGCACTAGGTCTGCAAGGAGAGGCTTTGGCCTCAGTACGCCCGCACACTGTGACAGTACCTACCCACACCTGGAACCCCGAAACAGCGCTTCCCTTCATGCCCCGGGCGCCACAACCAGAGGCGCATGCCATGGCCACCACCTGAGGGACAAGCGAAAACCGGCAGAGACCGGCATGAACCAACCTACTAGGACTGGTCCCTAAACCCTCAATGGACGTTCAGAAGTTCGCTTTGACTTTATGTAAGGTTTCGTTTACATTATTTTCTTTTATTATATCCAGCTATTTCTGCTGGGCGCAGCTGACTCCAAGACAGGAAAAGAACTACCAATGTAAGTTGCTGATTTTGTTGCTGGGACGTTTTCTATCACTTCAATGTTACCACTAGAGGCAACTTTCCCTCGATAACATATATGTGCTCTCACATCCACTACCAAGGTCCCTGGACAGCCGGCTACTAGCCAACGCCATGCCAAATGGCCTGACTGTCTGGCAGCACATTCCTAAGAGTGCAACCATAAATGTAAACTTTTCTATCGTATGCATAACAAACCTAAACGATTTATTGTTTAATACTACCTACTTATTTCTCATGGCTCTGTGAACTAGCAGTGTGCACCATCAGCTTGCTGATCACCGGAGTTGGCAGAGCGAGTATTGAACACTGTGTGCTTACATATGCCATGAGCCCCCTACGAGCTTAATAACCATGTGCCCTACTTAACATGTTTACTACAGGTTCAGTATAATATGACCCAGAGATATAAATGTCCTGCATGTCTTTCAAATAGGTACTGCCACCTTTTGCTATTTGCTTGCTAGCATACCACTTACTTACATTTTGTCCAGCTAACAAGACAGGGGACACTTAAATGCTCTATCTATAGCCATAACCTGAAGCCAATTGTTATCAATTGTTACTTGTTTATATGTTTTACTATATTCCTGAAACCATCGTGTTTTTATTTTCCTCACCGTACAAGTATCAAGTTTTGACTCCAGCATGGCAACACATAACGTGACTTAACTCTCCCATGACCCGAACACCCTATCCACCGGGTTTTGGTGTTTGTAACGCAACTACAATGCCTCACATATTTTCACTCTTGATTTTTGTTTTCACTCCTGATTTTTCCGCCTACCCTATTTTGTTTTGCATACTTAGGGCTTAGTAGGTTCCCCATATACGCCACTAAATGCTTCGGACGGCAGGAACTTGTATTCCACCACATAGACTATCATGACACGCAGCTAGTCTTCACCAGCAT
This sequence comes from Pelobates fuscus, assembly GCF_036172605.1. Lineage (NCBI taxonomy): Eukaryota > Metazoa > Chordata > Amphibia > Anura > Pelobatidae > Pelobates > Pelobates fuscus. The sequence continues at coordinate 214,116,738 of NC_086320.1, read as the reverse complement.
AACCTGCCCTCAACAAGGCATACTCATAGACTAGATAGTATTCTGCATTTTATTTCACAGCAATAGGGCACTACGACCAGCTTAAACAAACATAAACTCTTTTAGCGAAACTCGACTCTAATACCCGTGATTACTATGTGCATGACTCATATAATAATGACTTAATCTGATATGGGTACTCTATTAACACACAAAGCACACAGAGAGGATCCTAAAATGTCACGTAGACGCCTTGAAGCCTAATAAGTCTCTCACCCTACTTCCGCTGTCGACCGGCACCCACAACTACAGCATGAACCCTTATGACCACAGAGAACGGGGGCCCAACTGCTGCATGTATAAACCAGCATGCTACTCAAGATTAATCAAGGTTAATTAATGCTTATGTAGTCTCATGAATAGCGTGGTAATCTCTATTTTGTCTGACCTGCACAACTTCGTTCACATTCAATCGAAGCTCACTCGTGATTAAGCTAATATAATAGCCTCTCACCAAGTCAGGATGGTTACCAGCGGAGTTCCATAGTTATTTATTTATTTTCTTTTTTTAAAGCCTGAGCCTAATTTTGTTAGCATGCATAATACTGTTACCTTAGGCTCCCTCTGCTACGACCTCGCAATGTACCTACATAATGTGTACCTAAGCTGATGCATTGTTTAACATTTTTCATATAACAGCCTACCCAGATAGGCATAGCTACCGGAATAGCTTGTTTCCTATTTTTTTTCTCTTACAAAACTAAAATTGTGCTGTATACTCATATGCCACGTTATGTTTTAACTGTTCATTACATTACTGCTTGTGACTGCTATTGTGGCTGAACAAGCCTGTTGTTATACCATGCACGACAAAAATAAAGAATTAAAAAAAAAAATGGCAGCTATTATTTAGAGCAATTAATAGCTTTGAGTATATATTTTAAATATAAATGATACCAACATGTAATTATGTTAATAGCTATCATAAAGCCAGAACTTTAAATTTATAAATTACAAACAATACACAAGCACAAATACATTTCTTCTGAAAGAGAAACAGAAAAAAGGTCAAATAAAGTCCATTTGCAAGTGAAATAACTCTCACTTGTCCGTTACATTAAATGCGTCAGTACAATGGTAATTCCCCCACAGCAATATCCATGCAGTACACTATCTCCTTAGCACACACAAAAAAACATTTTAACAAAACCACATTGATTTCAAAGTTGTATAGAATTCTTCTACTTTAGATACCGTATATACTTGAGTATAAGCCGACCCGAATATAAGCCTAATTTTACCCCAAAAAACTGGGAAAACTTATTGACTCGAGTATAAGACTAGGGTGAGAAATGCAGCAGCTACTGGTAAATTTCTAAATAAAATTAGATCCTAAAAAAAATATATTAATTGAATATTTATTTACAGTGTGTGTATAATGAATGCAGTGTGTGTGTATGAATGCAGTGTGTGTGTATGAATGCAGTGTGAGTATGAATGCAGTGTGAGTGTATGAATGCAGTGTGAGTGTATGAGTGCAGTGTGTGTATGAGTGCAGCGTGTGTATGAGTGCAGCGTGTGTATGAGTGCAGCGTGTGTGTATGAGTGCAGTGTGTATGAATGCAGTGTGAGTGTATGAGTGCAGTGTGAGTGTATGAGTGCAGTGTGAGTGTATGAGTGCAGCGTGTGTATGTGTGTGAGTGTGTGAGTGTGAGTGTGAGTGTGTGAGAGTGTGAGAGTGTGAGAGTGAGTGTGTGAGAGTGTGAGAGTTGCAGAGCCTTGGTGGGGGGTGGGTTTTTTTTTTTATTATTTACATTTTTATTATTTAAAAAAAAAATATTATTATTAATTATTATTTTTATTTATTTAATTATTATTATTATTATTATTATTATTGTATTATTTTTTTATTATTTAATTTTTTTTTTTTTATTATTATTCATTATTTTTTTTTCTTCCCCCCTCCCTGCTATATGGCAGGGAGAGGGGCTCTCCTTCCCTGGTGGTCCAGCATTGGCAGTTCAGTGGGGGGAGAGGGGGGCTGGCAGAGCTGTAACTCACCTCTCCTGCACCTCCTGTCAGCTCTCTCCTCCTCCGCGCCGTCCGTGCAGCTCCCTCTGTCAGCTCACAGTGTAAGTCTCGCGAGAGCCGCGGCTCTCGCGAGATTTACACTGGGAGCTGACCGAGGTGCTGAACGGACGGCGCGGAGGAGGAGAGAGCTGACAGGAGCTGCAGGACAGGTAAGTTACAGCTCTGCCAGCCCCCCTCTCCCCCTGTCTGTATTATGGCAATGCAAATTGCCATAATACAGACAATTGACTCGAGTATAAGCCGAGTTGGGGTTTTTTAGCACAAAAAATGTGCTAAAAAACTCGGCTTATACTCGAGTATATACGGTACTCCTCAAATAGGATCTTAACCTCCTTAAGGATGGAGGTAAACACATAAGTTGTAATCAAAATAAAACCAAATAAAAACTTGGAATTTGAGCTATATGTCTGTTCAACCATAATTTAATTCTTTCCTATGAAGTCCACCCACACTTATTATACATTTGTGCTCAAACGGTGGCAAAAGGTGGCATACCCTGGTAGAAATTGTGAAATGTTGGCATTGATTTTGGAAATATGACTGATCATGCAAAAAATAAATATATTTTATTGAAGGATACATACAAAGCCATTTATTATCACTTAGTTGTTTGTCTCCTTTATAAATCATAACAATAACAGAAATCACCCAAATGGCCGTGATCAAAAATGTACATACCCTTAAATATTTGGCCTTGTTACAAACACACGAGGTGATACACACATGTTAAAATGTCAATTAAAGGGGCGTGGCTGAACTGGCAAGTTGCATGGATGCACCTTGCTAGAGTTCCAGTAGTGTGAGGAATATGGGACATCACTAAAGCAACTTTATCATATCAAACACATTATTATTCAGCACTTTTTCCTGTCAAAAGCCGTGGCCGTGAGGATCAGAGAGGGCCTTGAAGCCTCCCAAGATGACGGCGGTCCGCGATCGTGGAAGAACTCCCTCTCTCCCCCAAGTTCCCCAGTCTCATCGCAAGAAGATGGACCAATCACCACAGTGACTATGAGAGCAATGATGGTAGAATTTGCCATGACTATACAAGCTACAATTACAGGCCAAATGGGCTCTGATATCCACAAGGAGATTCATGAGATTGGGCAAAGGATCTCTTGAAAACAAAATGGCTGAATTTGCGACTGCACACAATGAATTAGCTGACAAATTTCATGCTATGGAGGGGATGATAAAATCTCAAAAGTTTAAGATAGTGGACCTGGAAGATCGGTCCCGAAGAAATAACTTGCACACCTGGGGCCTACCCGAAACTGAAACAGTAGCTGATGCTGCTAACCTTCACACCTACATCCTGGATTTCTTCCAAGTGTCAATCCCTGAAATCCACCTGGATCAAATAATTATTGATAGAACCCACAGGCTTAGAGGGCCCAAACATCTCTTGCCTCAGCTGCATGAGATATCATCACAAGGATTCTCTACGTTCATGTAAAATATAGAATACTTAAAGCATGCAGAAACGCAGATCTCCCCAACCATGATTCAACTCTGAAAATATAAACTGATCTCTCACCAGCTTCTCTCAGCTTCAGGAAGTCTCTGACGGCCATTACCTCGGCTCTGCGGGCTCAAGACATCAAATACCGATAGGGCTTCTCTGCATAGATGATACTTCAGCGGCATGGGACTTTCCATCTGCTTTCATCCACAGAAGAAGGAATACAGAGGGATTGGGGAATTCCCAGTGGTGTATTTTGGAATTGTGCTACCCTAGGCATGACTAACTTCGGGCAACCCCCTAATCTAAATTTGCCTCACTAATTTATGTCAGGGCTATTTTTTTTGACTGACAGACACACGCCCTCATTGATACATGCACTGACATACACTCACTGACAGATACAGTCATTGGCACACATATGCAGTCATTGGCATACACACTGTTTAACTAAAACACACTTTCACTAAGACACACACTGACACATCCGCTCACTGACAGACGCATACACTCAGATACACATACACTGACACACACATCCTTACTGATTTGACACACTCTGAAAGACATACAAACATTCACTCACTCACTCACTCACTCTCTCACAGACACACACTGAGAGCTTCATGCACTCACTCACTTACAGACATACATACACACACACACACACACACACTAACTCACAGACATACATACACACACTCACTGACAGACACTCACAATGACACACACACACACACACTCTTACAATGACACACACATTCACTGACTGTCACATACACACAAATTCACTGACTGGCATACAAACACACACACACACACACTTTTTCTCATACACTCATTAGACTCACAAACTATTAATATATTAAGTTACATTAAGTTACATCTGTCCAGCCTCTCTACTTTTGGGAGAGCTGGAGTGGCTACTGTCCCTGTCAGTTGCTGTGCTGGCTCGGCAGGCTCCTTGGTGGCTCCTGCTGACTAGGCTGGCTCTGCTGGGGCTGCTGACTGGGCTGGCTCTGCTTGGACTGCTGGCGTTCAATTGAGGCGCTCAGCTTCCTCTGCACTTAGTGATGCCAGGGCCAGAGTGACGTTCCCCCTACATAGGGTCACTTGGCAGATATGGATTGACCCCGGCATCACAGAAGGGAGTGCAAGGGAGCAAGAAGAGTGGAGGACAGTGCTCTCTCACCACTCGGATAGAATATTAGTAGTTTAACACCATGGGGGGGGGGCGAAGGTAGCCAGCCAGCCAACTCTTAGGCCCAACAGGACACAAGGCAAACAAGGCATTTGCCTGGGTGTTTGGGGTTACGTTTTTTGCCGCCCCCCCCCCCCCCCCCAGAAAGTGCCACCCTAGGCAAATGACTTGGTTGCCTTGTTGTAAATACAGCCCTGGGTATTCCCCTCCCAACCAAAACACAAGCTAATTCACTGACGATGCCAAATGATTGCCAGCGCACTATGAAGGTTGGGTTTCGTATATTTACTAAACCTCGCTAAGTTCCTCTTTATTAATTTAAGAAACCCAATGTGGCTTAGTAGAGGAGTAGAACAAGAGATTAAAAATAAGAAAAGGGCATTTAAAGCATTAAAATCGGACAAATCAGATACATCTTATAAAAGATGTAAGGAAGCAATCAATGCGTGCAAAAAGGCAATTAGATTTGCTAAACTTCAAAATGAAAAAAATTATAGCTAAAGAGAGCAAAACCAACCCCAAAGCATTTTTTTAAGTACATAAATTCTTAAAAAAACAAAAATGAAAGTGTAGGTACACTAAAAACTGAAACGGGGGTGTTAGTTAATGAAGACCAGGAAAAGGCAGGAATTTTAAATAACTATTTCTCCTCCGTATATATTAAGGAAGAACCCATGGCAATAGATGTGCAAATGATTGCTACTAAAAACTTGCAGAATAATTGTAATTGGTTAAATCAAGACAAGGTACTGCAGCAACTAAATAAAGTTAATATAAGCAAAGCTCCAGGGCCTGACGGTATCCATCCACGAGTACTTAAGTAACTAAATGTAGAAATAAGTGAACCTCTTTTTTTAATCTTTCAAGATTCTTTTCTTTCAGGAAGTGTTCCGGAGGATTGGAGAAAGGCAGATGTGGTTCCTATATTCAAAACGGGTTCAAAATCCTTGCCTGGAAATTATAGACCTGTGAGCTTAACTTCTGTGGATGGGAAAATATTTGAAAGGTTATTAAGGGATAATATTCAAGAATTCCTTGAGAAGAGCATGGTTATCAGCAAAAATCAGCACGGTTTGTGTCAAACTAACTTGATTGCATTCTACGAAGATGTAAGTAGGAGTATAGATCAGGGTGTTGCAGTGGATGTGATCTATTTGGATTTTGCCAAGGCATTTGATACAGTTCCATACAATAGATTAGTGTTCAAACTCAAGGAAATCGGTCTAGATGAAAATGCTTGTTCTTGGGTAGAACATTGGCTTAAAAACAGAGTACACAGAGTTATCATTAATGGTAAATTTTCAAGCTGGACAGAGGTGGCAAGTGGTGTCCCTCAGGAGTCTGTTCTGGGACCCCTTCTATTTAACATGTTTATAATGATCTTGAAGACAGCATTGAAAGTCATGTTTCAGTGTTTGCAGATGACACAAAACTCTGTAAAATAACACAATGCGAGCAAGATATTACTTTGCTGCAGAGGGATTTAGATAGACTGGGGGACTGGGCACTCAAATGGCAGATGAAATTTAATGTTGAAAAATGCAAAGTTATGCACTTCGGCATAAAGAACACACAAGCAACGTGTAAGCGAATTAGGGATAACCAGACACGAAAAGGACTTGGGAATTGTTATAGACAACAAACTCAGGGCCGTCTTTAATAGTGATTGGACCCTGGGCAAGCATTTGCTTGGGCCCCCTGGACCCTGCTGCCCTCCCACTCCCTGGCATACAATCATGCCTTACACTCCAACCCAGTGGCGGAACTAAGGCAGAGAAGCCCTGGTACAAAAAAGTTGTTTGGGCCTCCCCCTCTAGCACAATAGTGTTGAAAAGATACATCCCCATCTGTCATACAACTCCCACAATGCTATGCCAGCTGGAGATCTATACTTTGCCCATCCTTGTAGGGTTGTATTTGTGTGCAGTGTTTGTGCATTTGAATGTAAGCCTGTTTTTTTATAGAGTATATGTGTGCATGTAGAGGTGTGTTTGTATGTACTATAACAATTGGAATGCAGAGGTGTACTTGTGTGTAGTGTTTGCGTTTGAATGCAGTGGTGTGTGTTTGTATGTATGGTTGACTTTTAAATGCATTTTGGCATTTTAATACTGGGTTTTTGTTTGTATGTAATATTTGACTTCAGGGTTGTTATAGGATGTAGTGTTGTCTTCTAAACATTTGTGTATAGTATTGGTGTTTGAGTAAAGGGTGTGTTTTATATATAATTCTGGAGTTTGAAATCAGGGGTGTGTTTGTCTGTAATGTTTGTGTTATCAGGGATGTGTTTGCATGTTGTTTTTGATTGCTTGGATGTATACACATACACAGTTACATATACATCAACACACATATAAACATACTGACACATGCACATACCTTGACACACAGATACACACACTGGCACATGCACACATTCTGATATACACACTGGTACATAAACACCGACACAGTTACACACTGGCACACACATACACACAGATACACACACTCTGACATACATGTGATAATTTTTATGTCTGCAGCAGTGCAGAAGCAGAGAGTTGGAGGACGTACAAAGCTTGTACATGCTGATGCTGCTGTGGCAAAGCAAGCTGGTACTGTTATATGTAATGCACAAAAAAAAAGAATTAAAACATAAAATAAACACTGTGCTTAAATGCAACTGCAGCAATAATTAAACTAATCTAAACAGAAAAAAGCAGTGAGTGGGGGCACATAGTAGAAAGTCAGTGAGTGGGGGCACAGGGTAAAAAAGCAGTGAGGGGGGAAGGCAGGAGCAGTGAGTGGGGGCACCGAGAAGCAGTAAGTGGGGGAAAGCAGGGCAGGGGCAGAGAGTGGGGGCATAGAGAAGAGAAGTAAGTGGGGGAAGGCAGGGCAGGGGCAGAGAGTGGGGGCACAGAGAAGAGAAGAGGTGAGTGGGGAAGGCAGGGCAGGGGAAGAGAGTGGGGGCATAGAGAAGAGAAGAAGTGAGTGGGGGAAGGCAGGGCAGGGGCAGAGAGAAAAGAAAAAGTGAGTGGGGAAGGCAGGGCAGGGCCAGAGAGTGGGGGCACAGAGAAGAGAAGATGTGAGTGGGGAAGGCAGGGCAGGGGCATTGAGTGGGGACACAGAGAAGATAAGCAGTAAGTGGGGGAAAGCAGGGCAGGGGAGTTGAGTGGGGTGGCTCATTTTTTCTAAAAACTATCTTAGCTACAGCCATTCACCCAGAAGGAGAGGATCAGGGACTGGATACACTTACCTTCAACTAAGCTTAGTGCTGGCTGAGGCTGATGGGAGTGGGAATGAGCAGCAGCTCATTCCTGCCTCTCCTCCCCATGCTGCTACCTGCTGCTGCCTCCTTTCTCCCACGGTGCTTTCTTCTGAAGCTGGGAGGAAGTGATCGGCTGTATTTAAGCAACTACACTCCTTTGTAAAAACATAAACAAAGTGGTATCCCTTTATGGCCTCTATGACGCTTGGAGAAGAACACATCCCATTGAACGGGATTACACGTTTCATTCCCATGTGCACCTTCACGTGAATAGACATGTTCTATGTAGATAATCTTGCCCTGTCACAGGACTCCACTTGCACAATATGTGACTTCACCTGGTTAGACCATTATGCAGTGACTTTTCAACTCTTTGATTCCTACCAATTTAGAGGAAAGGGCAATTGGATACCTAATGAGTCCCTACTCAAAGATGAGTCCTTTGTAACAGACATAACGAATGAACTTACTGAATACTTTCAACAGAATTGTAATGGAGAAATGGCCAACACATCCATTTGGTCTGCTCATAAAGAAGTGGTGTAATGCCTTTTTATCCTGAGATCCACTTACCTTAAAAAGAAACACCAAACAGAAATACTTGAGTGCCATAAACAAATAGCCACACTAACCCAACAAATTAAAAACAGCCCCTCCCCTGCGTTGGCCGAGCAACTACGAGTCCTATACCAACTGATCTACTCCATAAATTCTATTAAAAAGGCCTACTTTCTACACAGATTGAAAGCTACCTCATATCATATGAGTGGGAAAGCTAATAATATATAGCCAGCACCAGGATATCTCCCCTGATAGATAGGAAAGGTGACAAACTTTTGGGCCCCATCAGAAGAAAGTTTATCACAATTCTATGCCAAGTTGTATGGCTTGTAGAACGACAACAATACCCATACCCCATCCTACCGAGACATACAGGTTTACCTCGACACCATTCCATTGACCCGACTTACGCCCGACCAACAGCAACCATTCACTTTGACCATTCTCATTGAAAGAAATCGTGAATGCCATTAAATGTCTACCATCTTCCAGGGGCAGACAGCCTAACTAATCTATATAACAAAACTTTTGCCGACATTCTAGCCTTGAAAATCCTTAGAGTATATCAGTTGATGACATATACTGGCACCTTACCCAATGAAATGCTAGAGGTCAGGATAGCTACTATCCCAAAACCAGACAAACCCACTGACACATGCAAAACCTTAAGACCCATCTCCCTCCTCAACACTGATGCCAAAATCTATGCCAAGATGCTGGCCAACTGTCACGTCTAAACATTTGTTATGAAGGAACACAACTGCAGATTTCGTATAGTTTGAATATTTATTAAAGAAAGTAAAAGGTAAAGACTTTAATTCCAATTTACAGGTACTGTAGCTTTAAGTAGTAAACGATAACTGAAGTCCACAATTACAGGCACTGTAGCTTTAAGTAGTAAATGATAACTGAAGTCCACAGTTACAGGCACTGTAGCTTTAAGTAGTAAACGATAGTAAATTGCAGACACTGAATCAATAAGGAGTCTCTTAGTAGAGTTAACGGTTTAGGTGATAAGTAATTACAATAGCTGTTCCATACTTTAACTGAAGCAAGACAGATGCAGATAACTGATATGAAGTATGAGTTGAAGTTAGCTGTAACGGGATTGTTTTTACCGTAGGACTTTTGGAGACAGGTAATAACAGCTTTTAGATGCAACTCTTATCACATTGGTTTTACTTAGCTTCCGGCACATAGAACACTGGTTCCCGAGATCTCCTCAGAGGCGTATGAAGAGTGTTTAATCTTTAGTCGTGGATGAGGAGAGGTGAAGGGAACTTTGCAGAGTCTTTCAGTCCGGTCTGGTAGCAGAGGCTTTCACCATGAAGTTGTAGCTGGGTTGTGAGTAAGGAACGTAGTTCAATAATCCAGCCTTGATCAGCTGGTGCAGTCAGATTAAATAGGCAGACCGTGTCATACAGGGGTGTGGCTAGGCTCTGTGGAACCAGGAAGTAAGAGGATACCATAGTTAAGGCATTACACCAACAGATTGACTCCCCTTCTTCCCTTCCTTATAAAAGATAATCAGACAGGATTTCTGTCCGAGCGACAGGGGTTAGATAATACTAGGAAACTGTCCGCAGTATTCAACAAGCTCAGGGGAACCATTCGGAGCGGCCTAATACTGGCCATAAATGCAGAAAAAGCTTTCGACCTCCTCGGCTGGCCCTTCTCGAGGTACACGATAGAAGCATATGGCTTTCCTTTCCACTCATTAAGCAAATATTTGCACTATACGCCAACCCAATGGCACAGGTGTTCCAAGCAGAATTTATCTCCCCTTCCTTCCATATAACAAATGGAACGAGACATGGTTGCCCTCTTTCACCACTCTTATATGTTTAAGCCCTAAAACCATTATTAGAATCCATCAGAACCATTATATACATGGGAAAGACCTCTGCGAAACCTCCATCATGATTAGTGTGTTTGTTGATGACATATTGATATACATCACCGGCCCTGAGAGTTGCCTACCAGCCATCTTGTGACTACATAAGGGTGAGTCTCATACTACTCATGTAATACCTCTTAAACACAGGCTTTACTGATAGGCTTGCCAGAAAATACCCCCTCTCACCTACATTGAACCCTTTATTTGGAATGGAGAACAGACACAATTAAATACCTGGGTATTACAGTCACAAAAACCCCTACAGACCTACATGCTGCTAACTATGTCAAAACCTGGAATTCCTGTCGAACACTATTACAGAAGTGGGATACATTTTTTCTGTCACAGACAGAGAGAATTATAGCACTTAAAATAGTTGTTTTATCCAAACTGATGTACTTATATCGTACGATTCCAATCACTATCTCCCCTGCCAACTTCAAATCAATCCAGAAAGATATCAATAGGTTTGTGTTGACAGGACGGAGACCACAAGTGCATCAGAAATAGTTAAAAGCCCCAAAATTAAGTAGCGGCCTGGCTCTTCCAGATATACAGACATACTTCCACGCCACTGTCATTGCAACGAACATACCACACCTATTGTCTGAAATGCATCCCCAATGGGTATAGATAGAGAACCACCTCCTATCACCACATTCACTCTCCACCATAATATGGTTGCCGAAACACTTGCGTCCAGTAATACCAGCGTCTATAAAGACAGTCACACTATTCCTCCAAGTGTGGGGGAAATACAAAGTCAATCGATGTAGTCCAACAGAAATAATTTTGGCCACCCCTCTCACAGCCCTCACATATCTCATCCGTACCTTAAATGCTAGACCCTGGTCATAAAAAGGAGTTACCCACCTCTACCAGTTTTTTAACTTGAATACCCTTATGGAGTTCGATACCTTAACGACTAAGTAAACCCTCCCAAACTCTTCCTACTATTCCTATGTCCAGTTGCATTCCTTTCTACAGCATGCTCATCCTAGAGCAGCTATGACAGAACCGCTCACAACCATGATTACAGAGTGGGAACAAATGTGTATTAATAAATCTATGCTACCAATATGTAAACCAATCTCCATGTGCTATAGATTATTATCACAATATACAAACTTTGCTAAATCAAACCTAGCAACACACTGGGAAGCTGATTTGCAATGCACATATACCTAAAAACAATGGGAATATATTGTCAACCTACCTAAGAAACTGACAAAATACGACACACACATAGAACAACATTGTAAGACCCTTTACCGGTGGTACATGATGCCCAGCCAATTACACAAACTATATCCCAACACCTCTTCACTATGCTGAAGGTGCAAGATGGAGGTAGGAACTACACTACATGTGTGGTGAAAGTGTCATAACCTGCTGCCATAGAACAATCACGCAACTAACAGAGTGCACGCCAGCCTTCTCACCCCTCACATACCTTATCTTACATATACCTTCCACTTTACCAAGATTTAAGACTAAATTAATAGTGCACATTGTGTTAACTGCACAAAGACTAATTGCTAGAGCTTGGAAATCGAGAGCTGCACTGATTGTTATAGAAGTACTGTCTGAAGTCTACAGACAACGCTCATTTGAGCTAAATCTTCACCCCATATTTTCCCCCAATAAAACTTGGACACATGTAGATTGGGTACCTGAAATGTTATGTACAAACCAACCCATACCGGGTGTATAATTAGAGCAGATCTTGTATCTATAGTGAACACTGTGTCTGCCTGACAAATGGCTCCATGATTTCATAATGCAAATTAATTGTGGAACGAATGAATGTAGGACCTCAAATATGTGTACTGTGAACAAGATCTGTGTACGAACCACTAACCCCCTCCTCCCACCTCTTACCTTCTGTACACTCCTTTAATTTATAAAATTTCAATAAACTTTCAAATGAAAAAAAAATGCCAATTAAAGGTTAATTTCACAAAGCTGTGGGTTTGTTGGCTCTAACATGGATGCACTGAGAAGGCAAGATACTTAGCCATGGGGAGCAGTAAAGAACTGTCAAAAGACCTGCGTAACAAGGTAATGGAACTTTAGAAAGATGGAAAGGGATATAAAAAGATATCCAAAGCTATGAAAATGCCAGTCAGTACTGTTCAATCACTTATTAAGAAATGGAAAATTTGATTCGTGGATCTCTAGATACCATGCCAAGGACAGAGAGACTAAGAAAAATTTCAAGTTACAACTGCCAGAAGAATTGTTTGGGATACAAAAACAACTTCACAGGTAACCTCAGGAGAAATACAGGGTGCTCTGGAAAAAAAAACAGTGTGGTTGTTTCAAGGTGCACAATATGACGATACTTGAACAAAAATGAGCTGCATGGTCAAGTTGCCAGAAAGAAGCCTTTACTGCGCCAATGCCACAAAAAATCAGGTTACAATATGCCCAACAAAACCTTGACATGCTTCACAGCTTTTGTAATGTAATGTGACAAGACCAAAATGGAGCTTTATGGTCACAATCATAAGAGCTATGGGGTCAAAGAATACCATCCCCACCGTAAAGCATTGTGGTGGCTTTGTGATGTTTAGGGGTGTGTCTAAAGGCATGGGGAATCTTGTAAAATGTGATAGCAAAATAAATTTAGCATGGTATCAGTTAATACTGACAGACAATTCTTCTGCAGAACACTCTTGGACTTTCCAGCATGACAATGATCCTAAAGGCCAAGTTGACCCTCCAGTGGTTACAGCAGAAAAAGGTGAAGGTTCTGGAGTGGCTATAACAGTCTTCTATCCTTAATATTATCGAGTCACTCTGGGGAGATCTCAAACGTGCGGTTCATGCAAGACAACCAAAAATTTTGCATGACTTGCAGGCATTTTGCCAAGACAAAATGACAGCTATAACACCTGCAAGAATTAGGGGGCCTCATAGACAACTATCACAAAAGACTGTACGCTGTAATTGTTCCTAAATGACTAAAGGTATGCAAACTTTGGAACAGGGGTAATTCCATTTTTTTCTTTGTTGCCATGTTTGTTTTATGATTGTGCCATTTTATTATAACCTACAGTTGAATATGAGTCCCATAAGAAATAAAAGAAATGTGTTTTGCCTGCTCACTTGTTTTTATTAAAAAAAGCTAACTTTTGAGCACAACTGTATATCACTTTCTTTAGGTGAAACATGGCTTTTGTTTTACATCAAATTTATATATATGAAACCTCATTTGACATGAATAAAATCTAAAATCTAAAAAAAGTTTGAGAAATTAAGAGTTATTTTCCAAGTTCTGCATTGCATTTTAACTGTGAATATCACAATACTGTTAGTTTTTACTGAAGTAAAATACACATATTTGTATCCAGCCATGTCTTTTTTGTAGTAGCCACTAGTCACAAACCTAGGCCAAATTTAGCATTCATATTTGTTTTTTGCATTTTTCAACACAAAAACTGCAGTTTTATTGATGATATCATCATCATGATACAGTTTACTGCTTTAACTCAAACACTCATATTTGTGTTCAGCAAAGTCTCCTGAGCACAACAGTATCACCATGTACAGGTTTTATGGTGTTTTGAAAAATTACTGGGTCAAATAAAGAGCTCAAAAATTAAATTTTATTTTCTGGACTCCCTCATATTGTCATTAATAAATCACATAATTATGTAAAAATAATATATATATATACACACACAAGAAAAAAAAAATCAGCAATCCCAGCATATTCCAATCGCTGCCTGGTGCTGGGCGGCAAAAATATAAATAGGAAAGTAGATAGCACTCCACGGTCTTTTTCTCAATAAAAATTAACTTTTAATGCTCCAAGTTTTAAAAAATCAACATTTTAGTCTGGAAATTCAGTCTTTCATCAGGACAAAAGTCAGTAACAGTTTATTAGAAATCCATTAAAAATAAGAACAACGTTTCAGTCCCAGCAGGGACTTTCATCAGGATCAGGCATAGACAATGTAATAAAACAGTGCATTTATATACAATAAACATAGGTATTTGTGGAAAATAACTTACCCCTGGTGCTGAGAATAGTGGGAGTGGTGCCCCTAGCGTCCCCCATTGTCCCGTGCGCGGACAAGGTCACGCCCCCATGTGCCGTGATGACATCACACGTTGCCGCAGCAACGAAAATCACATGTGCTGGAATCAGGAAGTAGCATGCAAGTGAAGCAAGTGTATACCCGGTTGTTATAGCAACCTGGCTATAAATCATGCAAGCCATAGTGAAGACATTGTCCCTATAACCTCAACCAAAATAGTGCTTTAATCTAGAAAAAAATGGGAAAGGGAAGGAGCTAGATTGGAAATTAAAATTAAGATTAAAATAAGTTTAAAATAAGATTAAAATAAATGGTACATATATATATATATATATATATATATATATATATATATATATAATTGATAACATAGGTAGTGACTAACCTATCTCCAGTGTAGAGTAAGGCAGGAGATGGAATTGTATTGTATCAAATCAAACTTAAGTTACTTCAGAGGTCTTAAAGTGGACCAAATGTACTAAACTTAAAGTGCTTACTAAGTTATTATAAAGTGCTTTATATATTAATAAAGTGATAGTTGTGTTCTGGAGCTTGTGACTCCTACTTATTAAAGTGCTATCATTATAGAACATGTTTTATATAAAAGTGATGTTGCCATCTTATAAAGTGCTATAATTTCAAATTTAAAGTGCTGGAAAAATGTAAGTGCTGAAAAATTAGTCTGTGGATATTAAAATGAAACACTTGCATCATGATAAAAGTACAATATTTACAAAAAACATCTACTTATGTACATGAAGACAATGTTAGTATTAAACTAATGTACCATATATTAATATCTGAAAATCCATTAAAAACATTATTCCTATTGCATAGGGGTTCAACTTTTAACCCCTTAAGACAGCAGCCTAATGTACAAGTTGAGATCCAAAAAAAACGTAAACAAAACCTGGCATTTGCGCTATATGTCTGTCCAAACGTAATTCACCTCTTTCATATTAAATGCACCTACACTTATTATATATCATTTTATTCAGGGGAAACAGGGCTTTCGTTTAACATCAAATATTTAGGTATGGAACATAATTTAATATGAAAAAAATATAAAAAATGGGAGAAAATAAGAATTGTTTTAATTTTTTTAGTTTTACGTGACATTTTAACTGTGAATGTCAAAATACTGTTTGCTTTTACTGCAATACAATACACATATTTGTATTCAGCGATGTCTCACGTGTAAAACAGTACCCCCTATGTACAGGTTTTATTGTGTTTTGGGAAGTTACAGGGTCAAATATAGCGTGTTACATATTTCAGTTTTTTCACATTGAAATTCGCCAGATTGGTTACGTTGCCTTTGAGACCATATGGTAGCCCAGGAATAAGAATTACCCCCATGATGGCATACCATTTGCAAAATTAGACAACCCAAGGCATTGCAAATGGAGTATGTCCAGTCTTTATTAGTAGCCACTTGGTCACAAACACTGGCCAAAGTTAGTGTTAATATGTGAAAATGCAAAAAACTAATTTGAACGCAAATTTTGGCCAGTGTTTGTGACTAAGTGGCTACTAAAAAAACTGAACATACCCTATTCTCAATACCCTGGCTTGTCTACTATTGCAAATGGATAATTTTCATTTCTGGGCTACCATACGGTGTCAAAGGCAACCTGGCGAATTTTAATGTGAAAAAACTGAAACGCAAACCTTATATTTGACTCTGTAACTTTTGAAAACACCATAAAACCTGTACATGAGGGGTACTCTTATACTCAGGAGACTTCGCTGAACATAAATATTAGTGTTGTAAAACAGTAAAAGGTATCACAACAATTATATCGTCAGTGTAAGTGCCATTTGTGTGTGAAAAATGCAAAAAATGGCACTGTCACTGACGATATCGTCGTTGTAATATATTTTATTGTTTTGAAACACTAATATTTGTGTTCAGCGAAGTCTTCCGAGTACAACAGTACCCCCCATGTACAGGTTTTATGGTGTCTTGGAAAGTTACAGGGTTAAATATAGTGCTAGCAAATTAAATTCCCTGAACTTTCGGCCTGGGTTGTCAGGCACGTCCTGCAAATTGTAATTAATAAAATGACCTAATTATGTAAAATTATTACATAAATATATATGTAGAATTATTATATAAATATGTGTGTATATATATATGTATATAATTTTTATTATTTTTATTTATATATAGGTATACTTATGTATATAGATATATATATTATTTCGTTCTACGTGTATTTTGATATCAATATATATATTAATTTTGAAATACAGTTAGAATGAAATTACGCATGTTTATATTTTTTTTATCTATTTATTTTTTATTATTTTTTAATTTTATTTTTTATCGTATTTATATATTTATTTTTATTATATATAAATATATATAATGAAAATTATATATATATATATATATATATATATATATATATATATATATATTTAATCAATATCATTGTATGTGTATTTTGATATTTATATATATATATATATATATATATATATATATATTATGTATATATTAATATTAAAATACACGTAGACAGTGTATGTATATTTATGTGTGTGTATATGTGTATCTATATACTTAGATCATATATAATAAATATATATATGATCTAAGTATATATAATCTTATTTTTACACTGTTTTCATTTTATTTCCAGGCAGCAGGGGGAGTACCTGTCATTACAGGCACTCCCCCTGCTGGCATTGCTATGGACAGCTATGCCGTCCATGTGATCGCGGGGTCCTCGCAAGGACCTCGCGATCACATGGCCCTGGGGGGCCGAAGAGGATGGAGGGGGACTCCCTGGGCTCCCAGGTAAGTCCCCCATACCGCGATCGCCGGCGTGGGATCGCCGGCGACCGGGTAAGTAGAAAAGATCGCAGGGCGTTCTATGCCGCCCTGCGGCATTTAGAGCCACCAAAATGGGGACGACATAGAATGCCCTGCGGTCTTAAGGAGATAATATACATTTTTTTCTGTGTTTACAAACTAAAAAATATTTTTTCACTAATATGTGTTACTAATATGTGTTTTAACTCAGTTTAAATTGGTATTTTAGGGGTGATTTAAATGAGCTATTTGGTGCATGTGTTAAGAGTATGTAGATTTTTCACTTTAATGAATATTTTAGACACCTTATACAGTGACTTAGTGGACTTGCAGTTTTTTTATGCATGCCTAAAACCATGAGTAGGAGTTACAGTGCAATTGCTTAGTTTTCCTGTACTAATGTGGTTTAGTCCACCTACTAAATATGAACTGACATCAAAAGTTTAATTTAACTCTGTGACGGACCACCTGGCACCCCGACCGGGTACCTTTGTCAAGCGCTGCTTCCTAAGAGCTAGTAATTATACTCAGGGGAGTATTGTGATTATAGCAATCCCCAGAGTGAATATAGCTCTCCAATTTCCCAAACATGAGCCAAGACTCCATGAAGGGGTAAACAAATCTCTTTTAATTGGAGTCACACTTATATGACAATTCCCATGCAAGGGTTACGCCCACAGGGACCTTGTGGGGGACTGAGTTGCAACTATACAGACCAATAACAATAAGGTTACAAGGCACAACATTCCCACCCACAGCACACAATCCCTCCCCTCTACCTGGGAGATTATTGGATCAGTAACTGTACTAATTCTAATCCAATTATCTCCAAGCACAGAAAAAACATACTTTTTTTAAAACACCCCAAAAGTATCCTAACAATAAATAAAACAAAAAACAAATGTTACATCCCCTGATAGCCCTGTTCTGGTTGACCAACATATCCACAAATCACCCAGATCAGTTCAGGGGTTCAGGAATTTACTGGACGTTTTATTTTTGACCTACCGTGCACATGGTCCCATGCCTAAAACAGTTCCAGAGAATTAGGGTTAACAGTCGGTCTCTCTGTCTGGAGTACAAAAGTACATACTTCACATAAACAGAGCCTTTTAAAGTGCATTGGGTAATGTATATTGCATGGCCCATAGTCCTGAGGGAAGAGGCTGGCCAGCAGGCCCCTCCAAGAACGTGTGACGAGGTTCAGTTCGTCACAAACTTTATCAGAGCTTTGCTACTTGATTGGAAAGTGTGGCCTGTAGAAAAGTAAGTGTTTATTCTGCTTCCTTGATAGCAATTCCTTCATTAAAGAGCTTAAAACTTTATTAAATATCAATTCAAATCACGTTTTAAAAGCATAGTTTGCTGCCAATGGTTATTTAAGAAAATTTTAGGAAGATTAATCATACTTGTATGTTATAATTACATTATAAATATTTAAAAGTCAAGAATATTAAATGTCAAGCATTTGTAATTAGAATGTCAGCTTCATGTGTTAATTCAAATTGTTATTGCAATTAATTTGTTTAATTAAAATGTATATATGCATGCAGTAAAGTGGCAGCACCAGCAGCAGGTCTTGATTTGCATTGGCTTGACTTGTGTGTTACTTTCCATTTCTTAATTTCCTGATGCCAGATAAGTGACTTGCATAATAGTGAAGAAGCAAGCCAAACCAGTGTGATTGGAGCTTGAAAACCTTAGATGCAATACCAAAACAAAGGTCCGCTATAATCACCTTTGAGACTAATCACTAAATACACCCAAAAAATACAAAATAACAAAAAGCTAAAGCACAAAAAAATACATGCGATAAACGCCTTTCAGAATTTTCAGGGACTATAATAAAAATACAATACAAAATAATATACATAATAATAGCACAGCGTATAATGTAACAGAAGGTACCTTAACTGTGTATATGTGGACACACATTTAAATGAGCCTATGGTACTGGCTAAAGTATACTAGGCACAGTAAGCAGATATTTTAAATAATCAGGAACATACTTTCAGGATGCTTCCCATATAAGAAAGATACACAAGACCACCAGAAGGAAAATGAAATATTTATTTAAAAAATAAAATATGTTACATGTATGAAATGAGAAACAGAGATGATAAAATACAGCTTTATACATTTCAACACTGACGTCTTCATCAGATGCTGGTAACATCCCTTTTGGCTATGACTCTTCTTATATAGATCCATAAGGATTAACTCACAAATGTGGTTCTAATAATTGAGTCCAATTTGATTGCATCGGCATCATCACTTCTTCATCCGGAATTGCTGGGTGCCTGATGTACTTGAGGCAGTGCCCTGGGCTCATTTAAATGGAAGTGTGAAAATGAATTATCAAATGAATTAATTATGAGTAGCCTGTAGTTGTGGTATATAACACCAGGCCGCCAACCCTTACCTGCACTTGATGCTCCAGTGTTGCCCTCCCTCATCTCCCTTATTTACTCTTTTACCCTCTGACCAGGTAGGCCTTTTTTATTTCACACCTAACCTCTTATTAATTCTGGCACACCACAACCAACTTTTTTCATTATAGTACTTTCTGTAAATAAGATAGGCTTATTGTACCCGACCACCAATATATATATATATATATATATATAATGGACCGCCTTGCACACAAGAGGTTAAAAAACGTTTAGACGATATTCCCCTTTCCAATGCACAGGCAGCTACTGCAAGCACCAGTCTCCTGAACTGCAAACTACACGAATCCTCCAACTCCCGAACAGGAAACACACGAACACTGGAAACAGCTGAACAGGAAAAGCATACAATCAGCTTACACTCCTGGCAATCAGCATACAATCCAATTCCCCCAATAACGAGACGACACTTAGGTTTGAGATCAAGCAGAACTGATTTACTGGTGCTACCTGCCCGGCTTTTATGCAGGTCTCCCACCTGGTGGACACTCCCCTAGGGGACCAGATGGAAGACTGGGAAACATATTGGACATTGACCAATCACAAGCTTACAATCCCACAATGCATTGCAATCCCTCCTCTCTGTCCTGGAGATAATTGGGAAGTAATCCAATTATCTCAAAGGACAGAGGCAAAACTCCATTAACCACATGGCAGACAAAGGACAATAAAGACATAAAAATTCATTCTGTTACATTTATCACATAAAACATATACATTCAACATATCCCCAGATAGCTTAGATCTGAGCGCACATTACTACCGGATGGCGCTCAGATCACATACATACAGTTCAATCGCCATGGAGCCAAAGTCTTTCATACAGTCTTTCAGTATACGGCTGGGCTCCATGGCATAGCCATCTGGGGTAGCATGGCTTTAACAGTCCGCAGAAAGGCATGAACTAGCCTTTCTGCAGGGAAAAAGAACAGTGTTAAACATGGTGCCATAGTCCAGTGGCAGGAGGCGGGCGACCAGGCTCCTCCAGTGGCCAGTGGCATATATATATGCACACACCCTGTTCCAAATTATTATGCAAATTCTATTTAAGTGTCACAAAGATTAAATATTTTGTTTTTCAGTTTCACTCATGGATGGCATTGTGTCTCAGGGCTCTTTTGATCACTGAAAACAATCTAGGACACCTGTGATAATTAGATTGCCAGGTGAGCCCAATTTAAGGAAAAACTACTAAAGGAGGGTGTGCCACATTATTAAGCAGAGCACCATTTTCATGCAATATGGGGATGAAAAAGGATCTCTCTGCTGCCGAAAAGAGTGAAATAGTTCAATGTCTTGGACGAGGATTGAAAACATTAGCTATTTCACGATCATCGCACTATTAAGAGATTTGTGGCTGATTCAGAGCACAGATGGGTTCGTGCAGATAAAGACACATTGAGGAAGATTTCTGCCAGATCCATGCATCTGATCAAGAGAGCAGCTGCTAAAATACCATTACATTGCAGAAAACAGATATTTGAAGCTGCTGGTGGCTCTGGAGTCCCAAGCACATCAAGGTGTAGAGTCCTCCAGAGTCTTGCAACTGTGCATAAACCTTCTATTCGGCCACCACTAAACAATGCTCACAAGCAGAAACGGCTGCATTGGGCAGAAAAATACATGAAGACTAATTTTCAAACAGTCCTGTTCATTGATGAGTGCAACCCTGGATGGTCCAGATGGATGGAGCAGTGGATGGTTGGTGGACGGCCACCCTGTTCCAACAAGGCTGCGATGTCAGCAAGGCGGTGGTGGAGTCTGCCCTTTAGGGTCCCCAAAGGTGTAAAAATGACCTCTGCAAAGTATGTGGAGTTTCTGACTGACCACTTTCTTCCCTGGTACAGAAGGAAGAACTATGCTTTCCGTAATAAAATCATCTTCATGCATGACAATGCACCATATCATGCTGCAAAGAATACCTCTACATCAATGGCTGCTATGGGGATAAAAGGAGAGAAAGTCATGGTGTGGCTTCCATCCTCCCCTGACCTTAATCCTATTGAGAACATTTGGAGCATCCTCAAGCAAAAGATCTATGAGGGTGGGAGACAGTTTACATCCAAACAGCAGCTCTGGGAGGCTATTCTGACATCTTGCAAACAAATACAAGCATAAACTGTCCAAAAACTCACAAGTTCAATGGATGCAAGACTTGTGAAGCTGCTATCAAATAAGGGGTCCTATGTTAAAATGTAACATTACCTGTAAAAATGTTTAAAAAGTTAAAATGTTGTTATAAGTTTGATTGAAATAGCTTTTGATTTCAGTAAATATGCTGCAAACACCACAAATGACAATTTTCAGTTCTTTACAACCTATAAAGTGTTTTGAAACTTAATGTGCGTAATAATTTGGAACAGTGCATTGTAAGTTTTTATGTTGTAAAAATACTATGTTATAAAATACTGTTATCATTAGGAGGTTTGTTCATTAAAATTTGAATTGTAGAGAAAAAAAGTGGAAAACACCTTCAAATGAGCATGTAATTAATACAACCTGGAGAATATATCCAGAATACGAATATTCAATATGGGAATATAATACAATCTGAAATGATAAAAATATATATCATAGCGTAATATTGTTTAGATTAAATGTGAAAGTGTAAAGTTTAGATATTAAACTCACAAACTAAAATGCAAATCAGGCCTCTCACCCCCTGGGGTATATAAGTATATATCTTGATAGTAGATCAAATAACGAAATGAGTCTTAAAGAAATGGATAAAAAGAGCCATACATGGTGAAGTATGTATAAAAAAAGTACAAAAGATATTTATTGGGAGCACTTACAGACGTAAAATAGTGGTGAGCATATCTCCACTCTCAGTGGAACTGGATGGCAGTGTAGAAATAGGCAGCACAAATCCAATTCAAAGTAGTAGAGAGCAGGAACAATAAATCAGCATACATAAAAAAATAATAAAATATAAATAAAATAAACAAGCAATAAAGTCCAATATCCAACGCGTTTCGTCCAGGTAAGTAAGGGACTTCTTCAGGGATATATAAGGAATCATCTGTAGAGGAGCTTCTTATACCCATCGCAATCTTCTTTCATGCCGTTCACCGGCGCGTGCGTTCCAGATTGGAACGCAAGGGAGAACTTCCTGATTCGTCCGTCTTTCCAATTGCGCATGCGTAAAAAAACAAAGTTCTATGCGCTCGAGAATCGAGCGCGATGATGCGCATGCGTAGGGTCTGTATAGAGAGAGAAGTGTACACAACAGGCGAACATGTCGCCATATATATGAATACCAAGAACCACATAAAAAAAGGGATCTATTGAGGCAAAGGGCAACTAGAATGAAGGCAGAGAAATATACATAAAGCCAATAAAAAATAATAAATAATAATTATGGCTCTAGATTGTAACCAGAATAGCTAAATACATATTGCAAAACGAAGACATTATTTCAAATATAAATTTGTATTGAGATATTATATAGAGCATATCTAGAGAGATACACAATCAAGGAACAAAATATGGAATTAAAATATAGCAAAAAAATATATTTAATAATATTATCCAAAATGGATGAAAACAAAACCAAATATAAATATAGTAATATACTATGTATATATTGATGAGAGAAAAAGGAAAATGTCATATCAAGAGAATGATAAACAGTTTCTATGGAATGCTAAATAAGACCCTGTAGGTCTATTTCAGCATTAAGACCATAGTGTAATGTTCTTAAAGTGTATATCCAAAAGGCTTCTTGGCGGATTAGTTCTTGGAGTTTGTCTCCTCCCCTGCATCCTAGGGTGACATGTTCTATGCCAAAGGCTTGGAAATTTTCCCACCTAAAAAGTGGACACGTACTACAATGTTTTGGAACACTATGATCGAGTTTACCCTTTTTGATGTTATTAAAGTGTTCCAAAAGTCTGATATGGAGTTTTCTAGTGGTGCGGCCCACATATTGGGCTCCGCACCCACATTGGAGTAAATAAATCACAAAGGTGGTTGAACATTGAATATGTTTCTTAATGGGATATGTTTTAGTGGTTTGAGTACTTATGAAATTGGTAATTTTTCTCTTTTGGTATTTGCATGTGGAACAATGTCCACAGCTATAAAAGCCCTTAACAGGTTGCAGAAAAGAGCCAGTTGAGGATGTAGGATATACGGGAAGGAGACTAGGGGCCAATTTATTTTTAAGATTGGCTGCTCGTTTGTATATAATAGTAGGTCTCTTGGGAATAATATCTCTCAATATATTATCCTTTTGTAGGATATACCAATATTTGTTTAGGATTTTCTTAATATGTTTAGCCTGTGAGTTGTATTGAGTAATAAATGCAAACTGCAAATTCTTCTTTTGAGTATCTGAATTCCTATTATTTTGTTTCTTAAATCGGTGTTGTAAAAATTGTGATCTGTCAGTATCCAATATATTTTGTATATCTAGGTCAATTTGATCCTGATTATAGCCCTTTTCTAAGTATCTCATTTTAATTAACTCAGCTTGTTGTAAAAATATATGATCGTCTGAGCAGTTTCTCCTAAGACGGATAAGTTGGCTTCTAGGTACATTAGAAAGCAAAGGGGGATAATGAGCACTAGATAAATCAATGGCGGTGTTACAATCAGTGGGTTTGAAAAATGTCTTGGTCTTCAATTGGTTCAATCTGGAACGCACGCGCCGGTGAACGGCATGAAAGAAGATTGCGATGGGTATAAGAAGCTCCTCTACAGATGATTCCTTATATATCCCTGAAGAAGTCCCTTACTTACCTGGACGAAACGCGTTGGATATTGGACTTTATTGCTTGCTTATTTTATTTATATTTTATTATTTTTTTATGTATGCTGATTTATTGTTCCTGCTCTCTACTACTTTGAATTGGATTTGTGCTGCCTATTTCTACACTGCCATCCAGTTCCACTGACAGTGGAGATATGCTCACCACTATTTTTTACGTCTGTAAGTGCTCCCAATAAATATCTTTTGTACTTTTTTATACATACTTCACCATGTATGGCTCTTTTTATCCATTTCTTTAAGACTCATTTCGTTATTTGATCTACTATCAAGATATATACTTATATACCCCAGGGGGGTGAGAGGCCTGATTTGCATTTTAGTTTGTGAGTTTAATATCTAAACTTTACACTTTCACATTTAATCTAAACAATATTACGCTATGATATATATTTTTATCATTTCAGATTGTATTATATTCCCATATTGAATATTCTTATTCTGGATATATTCTCCAGGTTGTATTAATTACATGCTCATTTGAAGGTGTTTTCCACTTTTTTTCTCTGGTTTATCACTTTGGGTGTCTGTGAGGTAAATGAGAAAAATATAATTTGCATAATAATTTGGAACAGGGTATATATATATATATATATATATATATATATATATATATATATATATATATATATATATATATAAAAAGAGAAGAAAGCGTCCTTGCACTCAAGCTATAAAAATACAAACATTCATTGCCGGGTGCCAGCCAGGGTTCAAATATCCAGGAAAAACAATAAGTATAGCTTTTGGCTTGTCTTGATCCTGAGGAAAGTCCACAAGCTGGACTGAAACGTCAATCCTTTTTAAATGAATTGAATAAATCACTCTCTCTCTCTCTCTCTCTCTCTCTCTCTCTCTCTCTCTCTCTCTCTCCCCCTCTCTCTCTGATGAAGATGTATATGGGTGGGATTTGCTGCAGGGAGACTGCCTGCCGAGAGGGATGGTGATCGTTAGGGCATGATATGCTGCCCTACAGTGTTATAGTCCACCTTTAGTATAGGGGAAAGCAGGATATTCGGCGTTAAAACAATATGAAAGTTGGATGTATTTGTATGCATTCATACTGAGCATTTTTCTTAGGGCAAGCTACTCTGGGTTAGGTTATCTTACTTTGCTCTGGCAGCTGCATAGCAGAACAGATGATAATTGTAGATTATGCTAACGTAGTGTACAGATAATCTTAATTTTAATAATGACAGGAGGCTTCCTATTTTGCATAAACTTTCTTTACTTTATGCCTCCAGCAGCACAAGTCAATCAATCAAAAGAAAAAAAATTCAACCCATCTTGTATATAAGTCTCTGACAGGCGTTCCATTTCCTCTTTCTTTGGTGTAACTGTGTCTGGAGAAACTTCCATGAACATAACGAAAAACTTGAACTGTAGAAACCCTGTGTCATGATTGCCACCGTGACATCCCGACTGCCAGACGTGGTCACCCAAGAAGCGGCCAACAGGGGATTTGAACTGTGGTTCTTCTGGATTGTATCCTGCTATGTTACCTCTGAGCCATTTCAGCACTTTGGATAACTCCTGTTTATTCTTGAATTGACTGCAGCACTAGGGGGCTGGACTTCACCAGGCTCAGACCTGTCAGTAACTCTCCAGCTGAATCTGATACCTAATTAACAAGGTATAAAACACTGCCCCTCCCTAAAGGCAGTGTCAGTTCATTGACTCTGGTTTCCTTGTTTGGTTCCTGTTATTTCGAGTTCCTGTTGTCCTGTTAGTTTTCGGCTTCTGACCTTGGCTTTGTTCTTGTTTATCCTGAATTCTGGCATTCTCTGACCACTGGCTTACCCACGATGATTCTCCTGCTCTAGTCCTTGTCTGTACTTCGACCTGGTTATCCTGAACAGCCCCCGTGCACAGACTCACAGGCCAGGTGAGTTCTTCCCTGACCACCTTGGCCTGTGGTTAATTGCAAGGGTGAGCATATCTCTGCATACTGGACTCCCACCAAGGTAAGCCGTGACACCCTGACAACTTGGGTCGTAGAACTGGAAAGGAGTCCTGATAATCCGACTTTGTGTAATGACGTGATGTTATGCTGAAAAAGATAGAGACAAGTGAACGGTGTGGGAAATCGACTGATGTCCACATATTATTACATTCTTAGTCTTGAAATGTAATCAACGTACTATGTTCATTATATCTTGATGAAGTATGGCCATGTGTACATCGTGATAAGATATGGTTTGTAAGTGACCTGATAGCTGTCTGATGTTGTGTAATCTAAGCGTCCTATAGTCTAGTTTTTACCTGTATACTGCACTATGTGTAACTGAAGTAACTAATACAAAATAGAGAAGAAAAAGCGTCCCAAAGAGTATAGGGAGGGAAAATACTCGCCTCCTGTCATTATTAAAATTAAGATTATCTGTACACTACGTTAGCATAATCTACAATTTTATTACATGACAGGAGGTTTCCTATTTTGCATTTTTAACGCTGAGGTAAAAACTAAAAGGGCACGTGCAAAGATTGGCGAAAGTAGAAAACTCTGAAGGTATTCTCTCTAGTCCAATCTTTCGTGCGCAAAATGTTTGTCAAGGAGGCTCCTGCCGAAAAGGCCCTAGATGCCGCCGCCCCTCGAATCGAATGGGCCCCAAAACTAGTGTCTATTCCAGCTAGAGATAATAACCATCGTATCCATCTGGCTAATGTAGTAGTGGTAACTGGTTTGTATGGTTTGGCATATGAAATTAACAGTTGTCCCGTTCTGGAGGACCGAAGAGGTGTTGTAACCTCCACATAGCGGAGTAGAGTGTTGACGACACAGAGGTGAGGAACCGCCGGGAAAAACGGATAGGACACGGACTTGGAATCCGTCTTAGTCCTGCGGGATACCGAAAAAGTAACACCGTCGGGGTTTATAGAAAACCCATCCATGTCGAATGCCCGAACGTCCGAAACTAGACATAATAGCAATGTAAGTTTGGCTGCTAATTGTCGGAGTGTCACATTGTCCGGCCAGTCCCGGATGAAACGGGTAACTACATCCACATCCCATAATCGGTTATATTTTGGAGCCGGTGTTCTGTCTAATTTCATGCCTCGTAATAGTCGACACACTAAGGCTTCCTGGCCCACTGGGGTACCGTTAATGGGAACATGAGCCGCAGAGATAGCGGAGCGTGTAACATTAATAGATCTGTATGATTTCCCGGTGGAGAACAGGTTGGACAAGAAATTTAGTATGGTCGGAATAGGGGCAGTAAAGGGATTGAGGCCCCTTTCCATACACCAGCTGTCCCATATATTCCATGCTGCCATGTAGCTACGTCTTGTACCTGGTGCCAATGAGTCCCATAGTAGGTCTTTAGTCGTTTTCGATAGGCCTGTGATTGCCCAAGATCCCCTGAAAGAGTCCAAACTACTAATTCTAGACTTTCTTGTAGAATTAGTGGATGAGGTTCAACCCCTCTCGGGTTCGTGAGGAGCATGGGAAACGTTGGTATGACAAGTGGGTGGTCCTGTGACAATGCCAGCACTTCTGGGAACCATGCTTGATTCTCCATAATGGTGTTACTAGTATCAATGATGTCTTGAACGTGCGTAGTTTGTGAAGTACCCTTGCCAGCATCGAAAACGGTGGAAATGCATATGCTCCGACTGGGGGCCATTGTTGTAGAAATGCATCTACTGCTTCGCTCTGTGGGTCTGGTAGCCAGCTGTAGTATCTTGGTAGTTGTGCATTCGTGGGTGAGGCAAAGAGGTCTATGTGTAGTGGTCCTCTGAATGTTCTCACCATGTTGAAGGTTGTTGTGTGCAGGTGCCAATCACTGTTGTCCCGCCAATGACGGGAGAACCAATCCGCTGTGAGGTTGTCGAGACCCGGTAGGTATTCCGCTTTGATAGTTATGTTGCGGGGAAGACAAAAACGGTATATGTCCTTCGTCGCTTCTGTTAAAGCTCATGACCTGGCTCTCCCCAGGCGATTTACGTATTGGACTGCAGATATATTGTCCATGCGTAAAAGTATGCAGCAATTGGACATATCTTTGGCCATACTGCGGATAGCGAAGGAGCCTGCTATCAGCTCTAGGCAATTGATATGCAATAGCTTCTCTTCTTCTGACCAAGGACCTCCCAGGGATGCCTGTGCACAGTGGGCTCCCCAGCCCACAGGCTGGCATCCGATTCTAGAATGAAGTTTGAACCGAATATGGCTCTGCCGTTCCAGGCCTCCATGTGGAGGAGCCACCAACAGACCGAACTTCTGCCGATATCTTGATTCCGTGATCGTAGGAGTGACCTCGTCTTGGTGTGCTTTTAGCCTTTGCATGGCCCGGTAGTGAAGGGGTCCCGGGAAAATTGCTTGTATCGAGGATGACAGCAGTCTGACTATCCTGGCCTGGAGTCGTAGAGGGACCGTGTCTTTCCGTAGAAATAGTCGTATTTCCTTTCGAATATTCGCAATCTTCAATTTGGGAAGGCTTAGTGTGCATGTCACCGAGTCTATCTCGAATCCAAGGAACTGGATGGTTCTTGATGGAGAGAGTGATGACTTCTCTCTGTTTACAATGAAGCCTAATGATTCCAGAAAGTGTATTATATATTTCGTCTGAGATTGAAGTCTGGACGCGTTTTCGCAGAAAATCAGTAAGTCGTCCAGGTATATTAGGCAGCGGATACCCATTGTCCTTAGGTGTGCCATGGCCGGCTTCAGTAGTTTTGTGAAGCACCACGGGGCTGAACTGAGGCCGAACGGAAGGCATGTGAATTGGCATGTGCGTTCCCTCCAGTGGAATCGAAGGAAAGGTTGGCTGGTAAGGGCTATCGGGACCGATAGGTAAGCATCTTTTAAGTCCATTCGAGTGAACCAGTCGTGTTCAAGGAGCAAGTCTCTGAGAAGGTGTATGCCCTCCATTTTGAAATGTCTGTAGGTTACGAATGTGTTTAGTTGTCGCAAGTTGATGACGGGACGATAATCTCCGTCTTCTTTTGGACTACGAATATGTTGATGACAAAACCTGTATCGTCTCTGGCGAGTTCGACTGCTCCCTTGAGGAATAGGTTTTGGATTTCATCGTCTATGAGTTTCACATGTTTCGCCGACGTCCGTATCGGTGTTGGGCGACATGTTTGGATGGGTGTATCCGTAAAATCGATCTCGTAACCCATAATCGTTTGTAGGATACAGGCGTCTGAGGATATCTTTTCCCAATTCTGTGAAAAAAGAGACAGTCTGCCTGCAGTTACATGTGACTGGGAATACATTAGCTGTGGGGTGCTCACCTGTATTGAAGCGGCTGCGGGTACGAGCTCCTCTGGGGCGGAAGGACCCTCTAGAAAACGGTGGTCTTGATGATGAGAAGAAAGCTTGAGTTGTTTGGTTCCTGGGGCCTGTAGGCCAGAAACGGCTGGTGGCTCGGCCCCGTTGGCGACCAGCCCTGCCGAAAACCCCTCTATGTGGTGCGGAGTTGCGGAAAACTTGCTTAATCGAAGTTTGTGCTTTACTCAACGTAGTGAACAGATTAACGTGTTTCTTTAATTCACAGATGAACGAATCCCCAAAATGATGGCCATTCGCCAGTGGTCCCAATTCTTTTTTGCCGAGTTCTAGGAGTTTGGGATCCATCTTCAGTAACGCAGCCTTGCGTCTCTCTGCACACATAGCGGCATTTGTGTTGCCCAACATGCAAATAGCGCGTTGTGCCCATTCCCGGATGTCGTGGGCGTCTAGTACATTGCCTCTAGTGAGGGCTCCATCCGCGAGATATAAGATTCTGGCCAATGGACCCAGCATGTCCAGTAGCTTGTCCTGGGAGGATTTGAGGCCCTTTTCAATGCCTTTGCGTGGGTCACGGCCTGTTCGGGACATGAATAAAACCACGGTGGTATAGAATTCTGGGGTGTGTGCTATCTTGTCCGGCAGTATGGGTCTCGGGCATTCGGCCCGTAGCCTTGCACGCACCTCTCTCCATTGGCTGTCTCAGCCAAAAATGGATGAATTGGGCCAGGTGGTCTGGCAGCCCCCACTCTGACGACTTTGGGTGGCGGATTGTATGGGGGTCGAACATAGGCTTGCCTTGGGGGTCTAAGAAAGAACCCTCCTCCGGGTTATCTGCCTGCATGTGAGACTTCCTTTGTCCGTGATGGGTGTCTCGTTCCTCGACCAAGTCAGACCCTGGGTCTTCCCGGGGCATGACCTGCCAATCATCTTCCTCGGAGAGCGAGTCATCTGCTCTCCACTCATCCATAACCTCCATTGAGGGTGGAGGAGTATGTTCCTCATCGTCGGAGGAAATCATTGGAGGGGTTGAAGGGTCTTGGCGTTCCATCTGGCGGCTTTTCTTCAGTGGAGCCTTGCCCTTCGCTTTCCTGGGGGCTGGGCCACTGCCTTTCCAGTGCCGCTTAGAAGTGGCAATCTCCCCTGTAAACCTATCTGGGTCTTTAATATCAGGGTCCCCATTTGGGTTTTGGACCAATAATTTGGCTATAGCCTTCTCCATCGAGGCTGCCACTGCTGAGCTAATCATCGACTGGAAGTCGGGTGGGGTTGGCTGTGAAGATTCGCTCATTTTTTATGTTCGTAGGTCTCTGTCTGTGGAAGACAGAATAGGTTCAGGTACCGAAGTACGTGAGGGGCAATAGCAGTAATAGTAATACTGTGGCTTTCCACTTACGACTGGGGTTCACCCAGTGTATTTAATAGACCCAATCGGTTGATTGATAAGTCTTTTTTAGTATAGCACCGATGCCTTTATCAATGGTCTAAAGAGGGGGTCACCCTCAGTGAGACGGGGATGAGCGGTCATAAATATGGACTGAGTCCATTCAGGCTGTATCGCCTTATAGTGATATGGGGTTCACCCCAAATTATTAGCCCAGTGGAAACCTATTGCAGTAGGTTCCGCCTCCTTTGAGTTGGAGGAATTTACGGGTCACCCCAGTCATAGTGTGGAGGGTGCCTGTAATGATACTTGTAATATATTCTAGGGAGGTCACCCCGAATTGTTTATGGAACTGGTGCGAGTATAGCACACATCTGGGGGTCACCCAGCGTAGGGGTGTCACCCCTTCAATAATATTAATCAGTGTGCTTATGGGGGGTCACCCCATTAGAGGGGTCACCTCTGAAATAATACACTCTGGAGTGATGGCACTGCCAAATTGATAAAGAGTGTACATCTTATTGCTTATATTGAATGAGGGTATTTCACCCTATGTTGCCAGTATTGGCAGATCCTAGGCTGTAATTCCAATGTTTATTTAGTGTCCTCTGTATTTTTTGCTTTGGCTGAGGGTAATGTGATGGGAGGAAGCAAAGATACATGGGGAAAAAAAGGGACTGTTTTTAATCACGGTCCATTAGTATGCAAAATGGCCGACTTGGATCTCGCGATCCGCGAGATCCAAGATGGTCACCGTTCGCGCCTAAACTGAAGTGCGGTCCGTGATCGTTTTAAGCCGCGATCGCGGGCCGCCAATGCGAAACTGAGTGCCCCTAGCTCCCACCGCCCGCTCAGACCCCCCAGAATGAAAAACTATACCCCTGAGTACGATCGCGGTAAATTGGCGCGATCGCGGAGGCAAGAAGGGGCTGACAGGAAGGAAAATGACATGAGCAAAGGAGGGGTGAGCAGACAGGGAGAGCAGAGCAGTATATGAAAAATAGTGTAGGAAAAAACACACTAATAAAAGTTTAAGCATGTACTGAAAATATAATAGCAAATAAATTGTAGTAGATAATAAGGTAGAAAAAATTACTCTGACCTGTGTCTTGGCTGGAGCAGCAAAGAAAGAGGAAATGGAACGCCTGTCAGAGACTTATATACAAGATGGGCTGGACTCTGATTGGTTGAATTTTTTTTCTTTTGATTGATTGACTTGTGCTGCGGGAGGCATAAAGTAAAGAAAGTTTATGCAAAATAGGAAGCCTCCTGTCATGTAATAACATTAGTCATACTTGCTGTTTTTTCACACATTGCTTTTAATGATACAGAAGCCACTATGTTAAGGCACACAATGAAAAGAGAAACAAATGGAGTAATGTGAATACTGGATGAACATAAGAGAGATGAGGGGGAATAAATGTACTGTTACGAAGGTGCAGACACAGTTGTAAAATGTATTTGACTTCAGGATAAGGGGATAAATGAGAAACAGAAATTGCATCATTGAGTTCAGAATAACAGAGCTGTAATTAATTTTATAGACTTGTACAAACCATACTATTAAATAATGACATATACAAAAAAAAAAAAAACCTGGCATGTGCCCAACTGTGATAGTTACCCTCTCTGGAACCTATTAACGTAAAAAGTTTAACAGTTTTGCTCTTATTTAACCGAATGCTGTATATATCAAGTAGATTTTTGGGAATTATTAATTGTACATTATCTCCTGTGCCAATTATTTTACTATGAATTGTGATCACTGACCCATGGTGAAACATTTGAATTAGTGTGTGTTTGTGCCTGCAGCTAAATTATAGTTACAGGATAAATTAAGTTTTCCTTACATTTTATATGAATGCCGAATACTTTTAAGCAAACAACTCACTTTTCAAATGCATTTCTTTTATCTTGGATTTAATTCACAACTTTTAACTGTTCTTCAGTGAGTCATTAAGCAG
Organism: Pelobates fuscus; assembly: GCF_036172605.1. Classification (NCBI taxonomy): domain Eukaryota; kingdom Metazoa; phylum Chordata; class Amphibia; order Anura; family Pelobatidae; genus Pelobates; species Pelobates fuscus. The sequence goes on along the minus strand of NC_086320.1, from coordinate 214,083,625 downwards.
GGGAAGAATTGTTCCCTTTCTGTATGGCCAGTCCAAGACTGGCTAAAGCAAAGTATTGCCTTGAGTTAATTAAAGGAATACTAACTTTGTCTCTTTCTCCCCTCAGCGTTTCCATAATTGTTTAAAGTATGTATTGTTTTATTAATGCAAGCTTATAACAGTGAATATAAAATATTGCTAGTTTGCTGCACTTTTGTATTTGCATATAACAATTTCCACTCACAAGTATCATAACCTGGATATGGAGTTTGAACTTCAGAGTGAAGGACTGAAGAAAATACTATACACAATTAGAATATGATATAATAGCCAAATGCATAACCATCAGGATGGATATTCTCTCCTAAAAAATATTTATTTTCTCAGACTCCATATAAAACACTTTGCTGCATTTATTAAATGAGCAAAGCAGGAGGCAGCATATGTGACTGTCAATTTCATATGTTGGTAAAACAAGCAATTATTTTTTGAGGAGATGTTTCCTTGTTTTAAGAAGAAAATGTAATTTTAACATCCATCATGTGTCTCATTTCCTGAGCATTTGATTCAAGCAAAGGATTATATTGCCTGGTAATGCTTGAACAAATATCCATTGTATGACTGGATGGGAATGTTTATTTTGTGTACTGTAGATTCATCTCTTCATACAGTCGGCTCTATTATGCTGTATGTTTCTCTGTTTTATTGTGTGTTTTTTTAATAGTACATGTAAAAAGTGTGCCTCGGAAAGCTGACTGTAGAAATGTACTGCATATGTGAAGATATCTATTGGATATAAAACAACTAAGGTATTTATTTTTGGGTACACCATATTGTTTTTCATAAATAAAAAAAAAACATGCTGATACAAAAAAGACACTTTGTATAGTGGGGTATTAAATTAACACTTTAAGTATGGTTTTCACACAAGCACTTTACTTTCACTGTTAAAAATAACTTTTAACAACGGTATACTACTTTGCTAGTCTCAGAATAAAGTCAATGATCCAGGCTAAGCAAAAGGATTTATATTTTTTTCCTGACAACCCAGTGTTTGTTTCTTCCAAACAGATAGCAAAACAAAAACGTTTGTTAATTGTATGCTGGTGTGCTAGTCTTACAGTAAAGTCAATGACACGGGCTAGGCAAAAATATTTATTTCACTGACATGACACCACAGTGCCCAAAAGAAAAATGTAAATAATAACTTTTATCAATATACAGGCATGCTAGTCACACACTGGAGTCAATGACCAAGGCTAGGTAAAATGATTTATTTTTTTTCCTGACACCATAGAGTCCAGAAGATACATTGTCTTCATCCAAACAGTTTATATAAAAAAAAAAAAAAAAAAAAAAATTGTATATTACTCTAAGGCTAGAGTCAGTGGTGCTAGGAACGGCACTCAGAATCAAGAACCAAAAATGTCCAGGCTCACTAAAGACAGTTCACCAAAGATTCGTCCACAGATCAAATTAAAAGTTGAAGAGTTTTCCGATAATCTACACTAACCTGAAGTGCATTCCCACAATTTATAAAATCTATTCCATTGCAAGCCAGCTTGCTTTAAGCCCATGCATTATAGGACAGAGCAGTTAGTCATAACATTGCAAAAGAGTATACATGCACAAAGCTTGTGCTAGGTGAGTCATATGTCTTTTGACAGTCACCGATGATCATCAATTCAGGATAGGATTTATGGATGTATTCATTGATTTTATTTGATTTTGACACTAGTTTAACTCTTTTATATTTTTCATTTTCAGATATTTATTTAAATTAATTTTACATTCATAAACACATCTATATATCAACTTTTTTTTTTTTTTTTTTTGCTTAATCCTGAATTTTAATATCTGGCAAGGGGAGATTTCCAATATGTCACTTTTTTGTGGCTCATCTCTAGAGTTTCAATAAAAAGTTAGAAGCGATAGCATCAACACAAATATGAGCCAATATTTTTAGATTTACATCAGTTATTTATTGCATAAACCTCATAAAAAAAGGTCACGAAATGCTTAGGAAATCCACCACTGAGTATGCTAGCATTTAAAAATAAGATAAAAGGACAATGAGCAATACATTTCTTATTCCATAAGCAAATAAGTTTATATTTTACTAGCTCATTGTTTGGCCTACATATTGTTTACTTTTGGACTTCAGGGCTGACCAACTTCACTGCCTAATTTACATATTAATTGTCCAGACTTCCCTTTACAATTTCTCCAGCAGTTTTCCTAATGCATTTTCTAGTTATGTGTGTAGCACAAATTCAATAAGAGCATAATGCTTACTGTGAAAAGGACACTGAGAAAAGCAGGCAAAATGGATCAGAGGAGAAAAGTGGAGATGCTGAGTTAATTGAAGTGATCAGTAAAAGATTACGCTAAGTCCTGCTGGCTTCTCATGTACTGTAGCTCTTAATGATAGCCAGAGGCATAGTGTCTACTTTATAATTTAAAGGCTATTGGAACCTCAGATGCCACAAACTTTAAAAAGAAAAATATAGACGAAAGCCAGATGTGAGTGAGTTTGCATTCCTTATTCAAAAATAGTCTATAAATACTATTATTAAATATTCTTTCTTAATTTTAAATGCAAAACCTGTGTATTGCTGGCATTTATTATTTGCTATTTGCAAAGAGAAAAGTGTGAATGTGAAATAATACTAGAAAAGTGCTGTTGTATTCCAGTGAGGAATTATCAATATATATCATGTTTCTTTTCAAGTTGCATGTAAATGCTTATTGCATCTTATAACAATCATACAATTAATTCACATTGATTTTTATTACATTTGGGTGTTGGGAAACCACCTGTATGAAATATGTTAGTGGGAAAATTCTGGGATTTCAAGCCATCCAATCACAGTGCTCTGTGTCATTTTACACAGCGTGGGAAAGTTCTTTGGAATTTTCCCACGCTGTGTAAAATGACAAAGAGCACTCTGATTGGCTTAAACCAGCCAATCAGAGTGTTCTTAGCCTAATTGCAGGGCGTGGCAAGGCTTTATAAGCCTTCCCCCGCCCTGCAGAGCTCAGTCTGCGCGGAGCCCTCCATGGGTGAAGATGGATTTTTTTTTTTGCGCTCGTTTTTTTTTTTTTTTTATTATTGCGTCGGTTATTATGGTTTATTATTTGGCCTTTTTGGGGGCTGAAAAAAGATTTTAGAAGAAAGAAAACATTGAATGGTAAGTTGTTTTTATGTAATTTTTTTTTCACAAGTTTTTAGTTAAAGGTCACCCCCTCATTATTTTTAGGGTGAGGGGGGTAGGTAGGGGGATATTTTTTTGGGGGGGAGGGGACTAGGGTCCCCCATTTGTATTTAGGGCCCCCACCCACCGCTCAGGGGTGGGGGCCATGGGGGACAGTAGGTCCCCCCCCCTTATTGTTAATTTTAGGGCCCCCACCCACCACTCAGGGATGGAGGCCGGGGGGGGGCAGTAGGTCCTCGCCTTATTGTTAATTTTAGGGCCCCCACCCACTGCTCTGGGGTGAGGGCCGGGGGGGACAATAGGTCCCTTATTGTAAATTATTGTAAATTTTACGGCCCCCAAGCACCGCTCAGGGGTGGGGGCCGGGGGGGGACAGTAGGTCCCCCCCTTATTGTTAATTTTAGGGCCCCCACCCACTGCTCAGGGGTGGGGACCGGGGGGCCAATAGGTCCCCCCCCTTATTGTTAATTTTAGGGCCCCCACCCACCACAGCTCAGGGGTGGGGGCCGGGGGGGGACATTAGGTCCTCCCCTTATTGTTATTTTTAGGGCCCCCACCCGCCGCACAGGGGAGGGGGCCAGAGAGGGGGAGGACAGTAGGTCCCCCCTCATTATCTTTATGGCCCCCCACCCGCCGCCCAGGGGTGGGGGCCGGGGGGGAAGGACAGTAGGTCCCCCCCTCATTACCATTATGGCCCCCACCCGCCGCCCAGGGGTGGGGGCCGGAGAGGGGGAGGACAGTAGGTCCCCCCCCCTCATTATCATTATGGCCCCCACCTGCCGCCCAGGGTGGGGGCCGGGGGGGAGGAGAGTAGGTCTCCCCCCCCCCCTTCAACCACTATTGTGGCCAGAAAGAGTCCCTGTGGGTTTTAAAATTCGCCTGCCTATTGAAGTCTATGGCGGTTCGCCCGGTTCGCAAACATTTACGGAAGTTCGCGTTCGCGGTTCGCGAACCGAAAATTTTATGTTCGCGATATCACTAGTTGCAGATATTCTATCAGAATCATCTGTTAACACCGTGGTAATGGTGCTGGTATTTGTCTTTTGTCTTTGCTTGTTTGTTGTTGGTTTTTTTTTTTTTTTTTTAGTGGTGTCTCAAGAACGCCTCTTTTTGCTGGTATTGGAATCTTGGTAACACCTCTACATCTCACTGATAGACATACATCAGGTACTGTTGTGCTAAAAATTTTAACAGGTAAACTATGTGGAAAAATCTTTACATTTGTTATACTTTGTATAATAATGATAGATGAAATAGTTACATAGTTAATCTTTCTAGTCTTTTGTTTTAAAGATAAACACCCTTGTATATTATTTAGATATATAAGGATAATTTGAAGCAGCAAAGTATTTGCTGCCTTTGTTACAATAGTATGTAAAATTACATTTTCTTTAAATATTAAAAATACTCTTTTATTCAAAATCTCTCCATCTATTTAAAATAGTTCATAATTGGAAACATGACATTTATTCATTTTTCTTTATCTTTTTAGGGAGAAGACAACTTGTTCCCTAAGTTACAATTAGTGAATATAATAACTAAGTTATTAGTGGCTTAAAATACCAGAAACACCCAATAATTGTATTTAATTTTTTTTTTACCAAGATCTGACAGCCATTGTGACAAGTCACATTTGTGAGATTCAATGCTTAACAATATGAATCTTATTTGTTTAAGTATATTTTACAGCGGCTCTTAAGTGGATCTTAAAGTGATTTAAAATGTTTTATTATTTCTTAAAAGTGAGTTAAGAAAGCACTCAGATACAATAATGAAGGTATTTATATTTTAATTTTACCTTTGTATAGTGGTATGGATGTTGAATTTATATCTTTGACATCTTTTCACCTGTTTGCAATAAGTGACCTAAGTTATCAATTTCCAAATTCATCATGTGTATCACCTGGAATTGTTAATCCATAATACTCTTTTATGTTCCATTGACTGACCTTAGCCCTGGCAGACTGAACATGTTTATCATTATAAATAAAGGTTTGTGATTAGAGTTGAGCGGACACCTGGCTGTTTGGGTCAGGTGGGTTCGGCCGAACTTTGAAAAGAAGGCCGGGTTCGGGATTGAACTTGACCCCGAACCAGAACCCCATTGAAGTCAATGGGGACCCAAACTTTTGGGCACAAAAATGGCTCTAAAAAAGTCCTGGATAGGGCTAGAGGGCTGCAAAAGGAAGTAGAATGGGGGTAAGAGTAGGACAAGTGTCCTGCAAACAAATGTGGACAGGGAAATCACTTAAAATAACATAAAATAAGCAGCCGCTTAGTAGATAACTCCCTAATTCCCACGGTATTAGGGAGCTATCTATCAAAAGGCTGAAAGACCTAAATTGGTCTTTCAGTCAAATTTACTAATACTAAGTAACAATTACTTAGTATTAGTAAATTCAGCCCCTACTCGCTATACCGTGAGTAGGGGTGTGTCTAGTAAACAGTGAGCAGCCAGTGGCTGCTCATTGTAAAAAAACACCTATTCCCCGAGCCCACACACAAAAGGAAGAGAAGGTGAACTCACGATAAGGACCACTACACAACAAACACCCTCCCACTAACCAGGGGAGATCAGAACAAAAAGACCCATCCCATAGGACACACAACGACACCACAAAACACCTCGAAACGAAACTCCAACAAGAGCCAACACCCACACACACGACCAACCGTTACCACATACGATTACACGCACAACCTTCCAAAAGGCTACACAAACCCACCACCGACGCAGAGACAAACAAACATAAGACACACACCCCCAAACCCAAACCCTCCAAAACCCACAGACACTACAGAGAAGTGCTACAACCTAACCACCTAAGCTAATCCCCCACAAACTCACACACACAACAGTTGCCAGACAAACCCGACCCACAAAGCAGTAAGAGGATACGACATCAGAGCAAAGACAAAAGGGCAAAATATCAGGATATCCTATTCCCCCCCCCCCTTCTTTTCTTCTTGTGCCCCACCCCAACCATTAGACAAGGAAAAGACGATACGGAACACAATTGTAACACTGGGCAAACGAACAAACGCCCAAAAAAGAACTCTATAAACAGTTGTATTGTATTTCGAACAACAAGAACAACCAATGCAAATGTTGTATGAAACAAACCGTAATTGTCAACCTCCTCCTTTTTCTCTTCTGTACCCCTACCCCCAAAAAAACTGAACTCTTTATAAATAAAGAATTTATAAAAAAAAAAAAAACACCCATTGCCCCTACCCCTGTGCAACGTGTGGGGGCCCTAAATAAGAATGTGGAGGGGGGCACCTACTGTCATCCCCCCCCAGCCCCACCCCTGAGTGGTGGGTGGGGGCCCTAAATAATAAGGGGGGGGACCTACAAACCAATCAAAGTGCTCTGTGTCATTTTACACAGCGTGGCGAAAATTACAAAGAACTAAATGGAGTTTAGAAGAAAGAAGACATCAAATGGTAAGTCTATCTTTTTTTTTTTACGGGTATTTAGACAAGGGTCCCCCCTCATTATTTTTAGGATGAGGGTGGTAGGTAGGGGTCCTTTTTTTGGGGGGGAGGGGGGTGACTAGGGATTTGGGGACCCCTAGTCACCTTGGGGGGTAAATTTTTATTTAGGGCCCCACCTGCCGCTCAGGGGTGGGGGCCGGAGGGGAGGACAGTAGGTCCCCCCCTTATTGTTATTTAGGGCCCCCACCCGCCGCGCAGGGGTGGGGGCCGGGGTGGAGGACAGTAGGCTGTTCCCTCCTTATTGTTATTTAGGGCCCCCACCCGCTACGCACGGGTGGGGGCCAGGGGGAGGACAATAGGTCCCCCCTTATTGATATTTAGGGCCCCCACCCACCGCTCAGGGGTAGGGGGCTGGGGGGGACAATAGGTCCCCCCTGTTGGTATTTAGGGCCCCCACCCGCCGCTCAGTGGTGGGGGTTGGGGGGGCAATAGGTCCCCCCTTTAGTTTAAAAGCCCCCACTCGCGCGTCGTGGATGGGGGCAAAGAGGGGGGAATGTTTTTTTTTTTTTTTTTTTTTTACAAAGCACTAAATGGATTTTTATTTTGCCTTTTTTGGGGCTGAAAAAAGAAGAGTTTAGAAGAAAGAAGACATCAAATGGTAAGTCTATCTTTTTTTTTTTTACAGGTATTTAGATAAGGGTCCCCCCTCATTATTTTTAGGATGAGGGGGGTAGGTAGGGGTCATTTTTTTGGGGGGGAGGAGGGTGACTAGGGGTTTGGGGACCCCTAGTCATCTGGGGGTTAATTTTTTAATTAGGGCCCCCACCTGCCGCTCAGGGGAGGGGGCCGGGGGGGGTGGGCAATAGGTCCCCCCCTTATTGTTATTCAAAATGCATCATTAAATTGCCAAACACCGAACTCCAACCCGAACATACAGTGATCTGTCTGTGTTCGGGTCCGGGGTCCAAAAAACGTAATGTTCGGTACGAACCCGAACTTTACAGTCTGGGTTCGCTCAACTCTATTTGTGATAAGTGAAGTAAAGTTTCTACTTGTCTTTCAGTTAAATTTTAACTGTTGAAGTAAGTAAATTATATTAATTAGATTATGTTAATCATACCACTCTGCAAATTTAAATGAATACCAAGTGGTTTCTGATTTAATGAAAACATTTTACCTTTTCTTCTAAGGTTAAAACATTATTTATTATTGCAGTTGTTATTGTAATCATATGATATTTAACTATCATGATTCAATTATGTAAAGATACATTGTTAAAATCAGATAATCTGGCTACTGCTTGGGTTTAATCTACAAGTAAATGTCCAGTAGATGTAAAGGAATCTGCATTGTTTAGCTATTTCCTTTTGCTGCAATACACAAGCATTAATGTATATTCATCTGGATAATCATCTGTTATTCTCTTATACTTTATGTCTAATATATTTGTTTGTAGGTCAGATCGCAGCTACAAATGGCATTTTAGCAATAATTTTCAATTACATTTCAGATACTCACAAAGTATATCCACCTTTGCAATTAACACATTATGTGTTTATTGTATACCATTAATCATAGTAACTGTATTATACTGACACATTTCTGATACAGGGAAAAAAATAGCATGATTTCTTTAGTAATTATAATTTATCTGTCCGTGCACCACAGTCCTGGAAGTCCAGAGTATAGCAAGAATCTTTTGTCTGTGGTCCTAGGGAGCCATTTAACGTTTTGTTTGGTATAGTATACCAGAAGAGCAAGAAAAACATTGGTAGATCACATCTGCAATAGAACCATTACAGATTCCTTGTTGTATCAATGTCTCTGTGTTTATGTTTACAGGAGTTCCTTGCTTTGCAGGTATGCAGATAATATGTAGAGTTTAAGAAAAGCTGCAAATCGTGCTTTATTACAAGTGTCCCATGATGTCAGGTTTCTGAAAGGTTTTGCTGCCCTTTTATATTCCATTCTCTTGGCAGGGCATCTGCTCTTAGTAGGCTGGTCTTGTTATTATTTATGAATTGCATCAAGGTTTCTTTCATTAATTGATGTGTTTCTTCCGAATTCAAATTCACATGCCACCAAATGTCATTGTAAAGTTCATTATTACAGAATATGCTTCCAGTATGGTTTCTCACTCCAGTAGGAAATCTATATTCCTATTCTTCTGCTTCTTCCTATAAACCACTTTTTTTCTGAGTTGTAGGTAACCATCTGTGTCTTGTACTGTGAGGTGCTTTGAAAGTCAATCAGGTTTTCTCAGTACTATGTTCCATCTTGAGAAATAGCTGGGTGATTGTTTTAGATGGTTCTTGGAGGTTGCCCTCATGATCATAGAACTTGTATTTTGTGCAGTCCAATTCAGTTCAGGTGCTTCTTGCTTGTTAACATAATCCCAATGCAGTTTTAAAACAACAGCTTGGCTTGATGCTATGATAATGCTGCATATTGTAAAAAGGAGACACCATAACCAATTTTCTAGCATCCTTTTGCTTCCATCTTTGCATTTCTTTCTTACTGTATTTCAGGTACAGTCTGTTTTCTCCAGCGTCTTTCTGATAATAATGTTGATGATTTATTTTTCATATATTCCATGATAACTGTGAATGTATCATGTCTGTCTGTTAATCCTTCTCCTTCACATTTGCAGGGTCAGATGTCAGATCATGATTCAGTCTGTTACATAGTTACATAGTTACATAGCTGAAAAGAGACTTGGGTCCATCAAGTTCAGCCTTCCTCACATTAGATTTTTGCTGTTGATCCAAAAGAAGGCAAAAAAAAAAAAAAATAACACAATTTGAAGCACTTCCAATCTTGCAAAAAGCTAGGAAAAAAAATCCTTCTTGACCCCAGAATGGCAGTCAGATTTATCCTTGGATCAAGCCATTATTACCCTACATTGAAAGATTATATCCTTGAATATCCTGTTTTTGCAAGTATGCATCTAGTAGCTGTTTAAACATCTGTATGGACTCTGATAAAACCACTTTTTCAGGCAGAGAATTCCACATCCTTATTGTTCTTACAGTAAAAAAAAACCTTTCCTTTGCCTTAGATGAAATCTTCTTACGTGTATATGATTCTGGTGGCTGTGTTCTGGTGGCATTTCTGTCATCCTCTGATTGTTTTATCTTGCCTTCTTTAACAGCATCCATTGTGTCAGTCAGTGGTTCTGTCAACATCTTGGAAGTATTTAGCAAATTGTACAATATCAAAACGTACTGTTCTCTGTTGGCTCTGATTGTTCTCTGTAGTAGAAGTTCTTGGAGCCACCCTCTCCAGGACAAACTAACCAACAGTAGGAAATGTGCATGGTGAGGTGGGCTGGTGGGCTGGTGGTGGTGCATGGTGAGGTGGGCTGGAAAAAACAATTCCCTAAATTTACCTAATAGAACCAATGGTTCTAAGCTCTCCCTGGTGCAGAAATATGATTGCCAGCGAAAAATGTGTAACATTTCATATGGTGTCTCACTATTTGCATCATCAGGTATGTTGCTTATGCTCATCTGTACCATAGAAATGAGTAGCTACCATGAGTAGCTAGTAGCTTTTCCGTTCCACAACCCCACTACTTTGGGGTGGTTGAGTGCACTGATTTCCCAAATGAACCCAAATGTGGTTGCCCAGTTTTGGGTTTCCTTTGCAGTATCTGCAGGACCATCATCTGAGTGGATGGTCCTGGGACTACCAAATGCATACTAAGGAAGTGAGACTAGCAATCGTGGTATTAGAGGTCGCACTTTACACAGGGCATATTCAAGTAAACCTGGTACATGCATCAACACATATTTATAACCATGAGATGGTGGCAAACTTCCAATAAGTAGTAATTCAAAAAGTGCGTTAGGTATTAATATTGCAACAAACAGTACATCAGTAATGTGGCCTAGTTAACAAAGAGCAAATGCTTACAATTACTAAACACATGAACTACAGTATTTTCCATATTGGGCTACCAATATTCTTTTTCAGTTAGAAGTACATTACCTCTATCTATATGAGCGTGTCCTAGCCATTAATAGGCTTTTAGGGAAAGACTCTCTTTCCTTTACAGGAAGAACAACCAACGTATTACCTTCAATGGTTATTATATAATTAACCCCTCTAAACGATAGGAATATTTATTTGTATAACCAGGTGGATTAGGTCTGGTCATCCTTGCAAGCATAAATTCTGCATCATGACTGAGAGTGTATGTTTTTGTGATCCAGTGACCACTTTAACAGAATAGCGCTGGTCAGGGCCGGATTAAGAGCCCAGTGGGCCTGGTGCTGACAGTTATGATGGGCCTAATTACAGAATCTTATCGACCAAAAACACTAAAACAGTCTCTCTAGCGTCATGTATCTGATGGAGATGGTGCTGGAGGGAAACTCATAGGATGCAGCTATAAGAAAACACATACTCTATGCTAATCTCTCTCTAATTTATGCTTTCATCTTTCAAGTAAATCCATACCCCCTAACAGCAGTGTCCAGTGATGCAAGAAGTTAATGGGCGGGGTAAAAGGGTTGGCCACTAGTGTGAATCACGTGACCATACCTGCCAAAAGGGGAGAACATGCCCAAAAAGAATTTGAAGGACAGCCTGGCATGAATGCATGTCAGGTTGCCCGCCAATCATGCAGGCTGTCCAACCAAGGGCATACTATGCAGGCAGCACCCGGTGCTTGACATAAATGCATCAAATGATGTGCCTACTCCACGCTTTCTAAGGACTGTCCCCTAGCACTCGCTGGTCCACTTGTCTCCTTACCGTCTTACTAGCAGGCAGAAGTTCCTGGTATATAGTCTGACACAGAGAAAAGGTGTATGTAGTGAGTGTAGAAGAAAGGGGACATGCCACAGTGTTAGAGAGACAAAAGGCTGCATTATCTAAACTAATTTTATTGTCAGCCTGTCAACACAAGTTTTGTTCCCATACATCCCTCTTAAGCTTCCAAACTTAAAGGGACACTATAGTCACCAGAACAACTACAGCTTATTGTATTTGTTCTGGTAAGTAGAATCATTCCATTCAGGCTTTTTGCAGTAAACACTGTCTTTTCAGAGAAAATAATTCCACTGGCCACTCATTAGATGGCTGCTATAGGTGCTTCCTGGGGCAGTACTGCCTAATGTGCAGCACTGCCATTCAGTGTCTCCACCCTCTGCATGCAGACACTGAACTTTCCTCATAGAGATTCAATTCAATTTAACTTTATGAGGAGATGCTGATTGGCCAGAAAGCTAATGTACCGATAGTATCTGACACCGGACAAACTTAACAAAATATACCCAAACACTTCTGACCGATGCTGGAGATGTCAGACCCAAAGAGGCACGATGCTCCACATATGGTGGGGATGCGACCTTATTCAGCCATTGTGGATGGAGGTTACTAAGTTGCTTAGCAAAGTAGATATCAATCTCCCACTGGAGTTTGGGGCCTGCCTATGGTTGGACCTTCCCGCCAGCTGGACGAAGCAGGAGAAGGCACTGGCCGCACAGGTGATACTAGCAGCTGGAGCTCTTATAGCTATCAATTGGAAATCAACCAATTGCCCGTCTGCAAAGAACCTCATGGAAAAAATCAGACTAAATTACGTGTATGACATCTCTTCTGCGATAACTGCCAGCCAAAAACATAAAATCTCTCAAAACTGGGAACCTTGGTGCCGCCACTACCAATTCCAGCCCCCATAAGCACATCAACCGGACTAAGACCCAGATCATACACACACCTGTTAATAATATTACAATAATAAAAAATAAAAAAAGGATTTTAGTGCAGGGAGCTCTTTATTCCCCCCCCCCCCCCCCCCCCACCCACAGGTCTCTAGCACCGCCTAGGATGACAGCAGTAGGAGCCCGGATGGGTGCTGGGTTGCAAACAGATTTTGTTTTCCCTCATGTTCGAATGTTTTTAAATGTATACTATTTTCTTTTTCCGTTTTCATTTTTTGATCAGGGATGTTCCAGCTGAGCAATACCTTGACACTTGCACAACATCTCACAGGGTACCACACTTATAGGGCTACGTATGAGGCATTAACTGTGTATGCAGGGAGACCCACCCAGCAGATAGACTGTAAGATACTAAAGCACAGGGTTAACAAAACTTGAACCCCTCTGAACGCCCAACAAGGTTAGTGTATGCAAAATATAAGCAAATCACATAACAAATAGACGTGAGATATCTAGAGCATTGCCCCTGCCTGCACGTAAGGGGTTGATAGTTACACTGCCTCAATGACGAGATACACAGCACTTAGAGGTTGCAAAGCGGGGTATGGGTAATGCCCGTTCTGACTTGGGATGGGCAGCGACCACCTTCGCCCAAACAACTGCGTACATAGATAGGTGGTGATTAACATGAAATGTGAATGTCATTGTGATGTATCAGATCCTCTGTATTGCAACCCTGAACTCCTTACCCTTCCCTTTTTTCTTCTGTACCCCCCTTTTTTCTTTTGTTATTGAAAAATAATAAACTCAATTAATAAAAAAAAAAGGAGAATAATCTCCCCAATGCCCCTACTCGCTATACTGTGGGTAGGGGCATGTCTACTAAACAGTGAGCAGCCAGTGTAAAATGACACAGAGCAATGTGATTGGATGGCTTGAAATCCACCCAATCACAGTGCTCTGTGTCATTTTACACAGCGTGGGAAAATTCCAAAGAACTTTCCCACGCTGTGTAAAATGACACAGAGCACTGTGATTGGATGGATTTCAAGCCATCCAATCACATTGCTCTGTGTCATTTTACATAGCGTGGGAAAATTCCAAAGAACTTTCCCACGCTGTGTAAAATGACACAGAGCACTGTGATTGGATGGATTTCAAGACATCAACACAAAAACATATTTATAACCATGAGATGTTATATAGTAATTCAAAAAGTATGTTAGATATTAATATTTCAATAAACAGTACATCAGTAATGTGGCAATAAGCAAATGCTTATGATTACTAAACACATGAATTACAGTATTTCCCATATTGGACCACCAATATTCCTTTTCAGGAGTCAGAAGTACATTACCTCTCTCTATAAGAGCTTGTCCTAGCCATGAAAAAGCTTTTGGGCAAGTCTATCTTTCCTCTACAGGAAGAACAACCAACATATTACGTTCAATGGTTATTATGTAAATAACCCCTTAAACGATAGGAGTATTTATGCGGATACCAGGTGGATAAGGTCTGGATATCCAAGCATAAACTCTGCATCATGACTGAGAGATAGGGTATGCTTTTGTGATCCAGTGACCACAGAAAAGCATTGGTAGACACATTGCATCAAAGTGCCTATTAATAACCAACTACATGAGGAGAGGGACCATGATTTGTTATAAGCATGTCCATACACATATTACAATGCCAGGCTTTCAATTTGTTTCCACAAAGCAATATGCAGTTGTGGATATAAACTCACAACGTATCGTACGAAAAACTGTTTGAACACCAGACTGAGACTCGAAATCAGTTTACAGTGGACCAAAATATATAAATGAAATCCTATCAATTATTATACTTTCAATATACTTTCTTTAAATTACTTTATCCTCTGTATTAACTATGAAATATTAAAGTTAAAACAATAACATTAAAAGCCAACTTTTAGTGTGGATAGGAATTACAAGGCCGTTCATAATGTGAGATAAAGAACAGCTTTTTTAAAAACCGAATAGTCTGTGAACACAAAATGACCTTGCACTGAAAATTCACTTGCAGGGGGAAAAAAAACAAAAAACCTCTTTTTCTTTTTCTTCTTTAGTAAATTAATTAATTAAACGTAGTTAGAACCTCCCTCAAAGTCCCGGTGACTTTGCAAGAATCATGTCTTCCTTAAATACTGGGTAAGTCTATTAAACAGTGAAACAGCATTTTTACCCTGTATATCATGTTGTCACAGCTCTAATGTGCAGTATAACAAACTATTTTATAAGTGTTGTGCAAACTGTTCATTAAAAGCCAGTGGTCTAGTGAGCTATAGAATATTTATTTATGTATTCTTTAAAGCTCTGACCTCAATCGGCAAAGCAATATAGCAATGGTGTCCACTGCAATCTGCTATCTATACTTGCTGCTCTCAAAATTCTGAATATGTTCAGAGATTTCTTGGGCAATAATAAATCCCCAAAAAACGACCACTTTGAATTTATGCTAAACCTGCCTGTTGTAAACGTATTCTGTATATTTCTTGCCATAAGTACTTGTACTTAAATATGTTTAACAAAGCTGTTTATATTGTGGTGAAAAAAAAAAAAATATATATATATATATATTTTTTATTTTTTTTTTATTTTAACATTGCTTAATTTTTTTAAGATACCTGCATATTTAATTAAATATTGTTTATATGTCTTTAAGGCATAAAATATCTGCAAATTAAGAATATATACAAAAATGCATGTTCTGGGTGTTTCCGTGATTCCTTTACTATCATTTATAATTGTTTTTTTTTTTTTAAGTGTGAAATCTGATTCCTTTTAGGATGAGCACTCCTCTCAGCCCTCCAGTTTCAGAGGCTTCTTTGGAGGTGACCACAGAAAAGTATAGATTCTATAAAATAGATATGAGGGGACTTTGTACAGTAATGTCACTTTAATTATACTTTTCATATAGCAGATATATGATATGCAATGTGATTTAATATATCAGAGTATTATCACTTTAATTGACACTGCATTTTTTATTTTTTGCATTATTCTTTATGCATTATTATTTTTCTTTTTTTCTTAAATTGTAATGTCTGTTTAGAATATTGCAGGCTTTGCAATATCACATTCATTTTTCATTATTATATTTACAATGCTCTTACAACATATTATTAAAATTAGCCTATTTCAGAATTGTAGAATATGTGGTGGAACTGTATCCCCATATATGAGATTTAAAACTGTATTTTTATTTCTACGCTGCGCCCTAATCTGTATTTATATACATAACTGCGGCAGCATATAGCTTTTAAAGAAGCCATTATTTCACCCATCATGTGTGGTTGACTGTGGACTTTTTTTTTTTTTTTATCTGTTTCTGGCTTTGAGATAGCAGGCTGCTGAATGCATGTAAATGCTCTTAATGCTTAGTCTATATACCTTTATTTATAAACAACATTGATATATTTATATATAAACAACTTTGATATTTAATCTTATTTTATATTATTTTATGAAAACCTAGTTTATGAAATTCACTGAGATTACATGTGTTTGATCTGATTACAGTCAGTAGTACAATATCATTGTTCTAATTTCCTTACTGCTAGCACTACAGGTACAGTGGGATAGTACCACTTACCGTATATACTCGAGTATAAGCCGACCCGAATATAAGCCGAGGCCCCTAATTTTACCAAAAAAAACTGGGAAAACTTATTGACTCGAGTATAAGACTAGGGTGGGAAATGCAGCAGCTACTGGTAAATTTCTAAATAAAATTAGATCCTAAAAAAATTATATTAATTGAATATTTATTTACAGTGTGTGTATATAATGAATGCAGTGTGTGTATATAATGAATGCAGTGTGTGTATGTATGAGAATGCAGTGTGTATGTATGAGAATGCAGTGTGTGTATGAGTGCAGTGTGTGTATGAATGCAGTGTGTATGTATGAGAATGCAGTGTGTGTATTAATGCAGTGTGTGTGTATGAGAATGCTGTGTGTATGAGTGCAGTGTGTGTGTATGAATGCAGTGTGTGTGTGTGTGATGCAGAGCCTTGGTGGGGGGTGGGCATTTTTATTTCTTAATTATTATTTTAATATATTTTTTTGTTTCATTAAAACAATTGTATTATTATTTTATTTTATTATTATTTTTTTATTTTATTATTATTTTTTTATTTTATTATTATTTTTTATTTTATTATTATTATTTTTTTATTATTAATATATATATATATATATATATATATATATATATATATATATATATATATATATATATATATATATATATATATATATATATATATATATATATATATATATATATATATATATAAATGTTTTCGTCCCCCCTCCCTGCTTGCTAGCTGGCCAGGGAGGGGGGCTCTCCTTCCCTGGTGGTCCAGTGGATGGGCACTGTGTAGGAGGGGGCTGTGGGGGCTGCAGAGAGATGTTGCTTACCTCTCCTGCAGCTCCTGTCAGCTCTCTCCTCCTCCGCCGGTCCGTTCAGCACCTCGGTCAGCTCCCAGTGTAAATCTCGCGAGAGCCGCGGCTCTCGCGAGATTTACACTGTGAGCTGACAGAAGAGCTGAACGGACCGGCGGAGGAGGAGAGAGCTGACAGGAGCTGCAGGAGAGGTAAGTAACATCTCTCTGCAGTCCCCACAGCCCCCATTGTCTGTATTATGGCGATGTAAATTGCCATAATACAGACAATTGACTCGAGTATAAGCCGAGTTGGGGTTTTTCAGCACAAAAAATGTGCTGAAAAACTCTGCCTATACTCGAGTATATACGGTATTTAAGTAAGCTTTCCCTTTTAAAATTGGTGGAGTTAGCAAAGTCATTATGTGCAGGAATTGTGCATTTTAAATAGTAGAATACTTATGCAATTTTTGTGAATTGGGCTGGCTGCTTAACACATCATTTAGTATATTTTGGTCACATTTAAAGCTGTAAATGTATTTAACATTTTATTTAAATAAGCCTTTAATAATTTCAGCTTAAAAGTTATCAGAGATCCTGTATAGTTGCAATTTTATTTTGCCCTGATTTATTTTACATATATATTCTTTTTAATCATTTTATAAATATGTATTTTTGCAGAGCATTTAGAGAAGCAAAGGATGTATAACCACCTGTTTCCCTTTTTTTCTAGGAGGGTAGTATAATTTCAACTCTGTTAGGGAAAAAATTTGAGCTAGTTAGCATATATTATATAAAATATATGCTGCAGTGTACTGCATTG
The DNA here is from genome assembly GCF_036172605.1 of Pelobates fuscus. NCBI lineage: Eukaryota > Metazoa > Chordata > Amphibia > Anura > Pelobatidae > Pelobates > Pelobates fuscus. The sequence continues at coordinate 214,066,090 of NC_086320.1, read as the reverse complement.
TACTGCACTGAATGTATTTAAAAGCCATGTGTTTCTCTTTATGGCTGTATGTAATAATGTTGTTCATAATTTGGAATATAAATCAACGACTTCTCAATTCCTTGGAATGTTTACATGTCTCTGTATCTCTGCAACCTTGGCTGGAAACTCCAGACTCCAAAAATAGTTATGCTGTTATAATTCCTGATTTAACTGTTCAGGTTTGTTAGAAGTGGTCTTTTAAAACTCAGACTGTGGAAGACAGAGATGATAGGGTCAAAACAGGACTGCAATAAAAGCTATGGAATGGAGATGCACAGAAGAGGTGAGGATTGGTCAAGCAAGACATTTGGGTGGGTATCAATAAAATAAGGGGGGAGGGGAGCAAAAATTACAGAGAAAGTCTTTAGAGATAAGCAGAATGTTGAACAACATTTAAGTTAACAAACCAGTGATGAGCAGGGCAGGGAGCAACTAGCCTTAGCATGCAGGGCAAGACAAACTGCAGAATATATGTATATATGTATGCATGAGCAAACACACACACACACATATATATATATATATTAAAGAACAAGCACACCCAGTTAAGATACAATGACAAAGAAATGGTGGTTAGAGATACATAGTTTAAAAATATGCAAGTGGTTAAAATTCAATACAATTATAGTGTCCAGTATTAAGAGTAGATAGTTTCCTCCATAGTCTACCTTGCAGAAACTCAGACATGCATAAGGCCTTTTCCTTCCAGCTGTAGGTGATCTGAGCACTATTCAGGTTTGTTAATTCAGAAACCACCTCAAAGAGGCAATAGAAACATAAAGTAATGGAGAAGAGTAATACTCTGACCTGTCTGATGGAGCAGTAAAGAAAGAGGAAATGATGAGGTCTAGAGATGTCGCGAACATAAAATTTTCCGTTCGCGATCGACGAACGCGAATTTCCGCAAATGTTTGCGAACAGGCGAACCGGGCGAACCGCCATAGACTTCAATAGGCAGGCGAATTTTAAAACCCACAGGGACTCTTTCTTGCCACAATAGTGATGGAAAAGTTGTTTCAAGGGGACTAACACCTGGACTGTGGCATGCCGGAGTCTGGTTTTAATCCATAAAGGGCATAAATCACCCAACATTCCTAAATTGTTTGGAATAACATGCTTTAAAACATCAGGTATGATGTTGTATCGATCAGGTAGTGTAAGGGTTACGCCTGCTTCACAGTGATAGATCAAACTCCCCGTTTAACGCACCGCAAACAACCGCAAACAGTCCACTTGCACAACAACAAACTCCCCATTTGCACAAGGTTGAATACCAAGCTAGCCATGTCCCGTTCCTTGTCCTCACTTATGTCATTGAAGGTCTCTTCCTCCACACAGCCACGTACAACACCAAGGGTCCCCGAAAGGTGACAACAAGCCCCCTGGGACACCTGCTGTGTTTTGTCTTCCACCACCTCAAAGCCACCTTCCTCCACTGACTCCTCTTCTTCAGACTCCTCTCTCTGCGTTGCCTCTCTCTGCGTTATTATAAGGTGTGTTAAGTAGTACTATTCCTATCAGTTTAATCCCTGTTACATCCCCTATCAGGGGACGTGTATATGGCATCGATTTTAGGAACTGGGAGATGGAAAAAGATGCTTGGTTGGTCCTCCTACTTCAAATTTGGAGCACTGCGCATGTGATCTAATGTGCCACCAGATAGGAGTGGTGTGTTAAGTAGTACTATTCTTATCAGTTTAATCCCTGTTACGTCCCCCTCATCAGGCCTTTTTTAGTCGAATGTATCGCCCACTGTCAGTCCCTTCGGGATTCATCCCTCATTCATCTTAATAAAGGTGAGGTAATCTAGACTTTTTTGACCTAGGCGACTTCTCTTCTCAGTGACAATACCTTTCTGAAGGTCCTTTCTGACAGGACACTTGAAGCGGGGCAGGCCAGAAGTTCTATCGCAAATTGGGATAGCTCAGGCCACAAGTCAAGCCTGCACACCCAGTAGTCAAGGGGTTCATCGCTCCTCAGAGTGTCGATATCTGCAGTTAAGGCGAGGTAGTCTACTACCTGTCGGTCGAGTCGTTCTCTGAGGGTGGACCCCGAAGGGCTGTGGCGTTGCGTAGGACTTAAAAAGCTCCGCATGTCCTCCATCAACAACACATCTGTAAAGTGTCCTGTTCTTGCCGGCGTGGTCATGGGAGGAGGAGGATTACTTTCACCTCTTCCCCTGTTAGATTCCCGTTGTGCTGTGACATCACCCTTATACGTTGTGTAAAGCATACTTTTTAATTTATTTTGGAACTGCTGCATCCTTTCCAACTTGCGGTAATTCGGTAACATTTCAGGCACTTTCTGCTTATACAGGGGGTCTAGTAGCGTGGAAACCCAGTACAGGTCGTTCTCCTTCAGCCTTTTTATACGAGGGTCCCTCAACAGGCACGACAGCATGAAAGACCCCATTTGCACAAGGTTGGATGCCGAGCTACTCATGTCCCGTTACTCGTCCTCAGTGATCTCACTGAAGGTATGTTCTTCCCCCCAGCCCTGTACAACACCACAGGTACCAGATAGGTGACAACTAGCACCCTGTGATGCCTGTTGTGGTTGGTCTTCCTTCTCCTCCTCAAAGCCACATTCCTCCTCTGACTCCTCTTCCTCACAATCCTCTTCCAGCATTGCCGCAGGTCCAGCAAGCGATGCTGATAAGGCTGTTTCTGGTGGTGATGGTGACCACAACTCTTCCTCTTCCTCTTCACGCTCATCTACGGCCTGATCCAGCACTCTTTGCAGGGCACGCTCCAGGAAGAAAACAAATGGTATGATGTCGCTGATGGTGCCTTCGGTGCGACTGACTAGGTTTGTCATCTCCTCAAAATGACGCATGAGCCTACAGGCATTGCGCATGAGCGTCCAGTAACGTGGCAAAAAAATTCCCAGCTCCGCAGAGGCTGTCCTAGCACCCCGGTCATACAAATAGTCGTTAACGGCTTTTTCTTGTTGGAGCAGGCTGTCGAACATTAGGAGTGTTGAATTCCAATGTGTCGGGCTGTCGCAAATCAAGCGCCTCACTGGCATGTTGTTTCGCCATTGGATATCTGAAAAGTACGCCATGGCCGTGTAGGAACGCCTGAAATGGCCACACACCTTCCTGGCCTGCTTCAGGACGTCCTGTAAGCCAGGGTACTTATGCACAAAGCGTTGTATGATCAGATTACACACATGTGCCATGCACGGCACATGTGTCAACTTGTCCAAATTCAATGCCGCCAACAAATTTCTTCCGTTGTCACAAACCACTTTGCCGATCTCCAGTTAGTGCAGAGTCAGACAATTATCCACCTGTGCATTCAGGGCGGACAGGAGTGCTGGTCCGGTGTGACTCTCTGCTTTCAGGCAAGTCAACCCCAAGATGGCGTGACACTGCCGTATCTGGGATGTGATATAGTACCTGGGGAGCTGGGGGGCCGCCGTTGATGTGGAGCAAGACGCAGCAGCAGAAGAGGACTCAGCCGAGGAGGTTATGGAAGAGGATGGAGTAGGAGGAGTAGAGGAGGTGGCAGCAGGCCTGCCTGCAAGTCGTGGCGGTGTCACCAACTCCTCTGCAGAGCCACGCATTCCATGCTTGGCAGCCGTCAGCAGGTTTACCCAATGCGCAGTGTAGGTGATATACCTGCCCTGACCATGCTTTGCAGACCAGGTATCAGTGGTCAGATGGACCCTTGCCCCAACACTGTGTGCCAGACATGCCATTACTTCCTTTTGCACAATCGAGTACAGGTTGGGGATTACCTTTTGTGAAAAGAAATTCCGGCCGGATACCTTCCACTGCGGTGTCCGAATAGCTACAAATTTTTGGAACATCTCAGACTCCACCAGCTTGTATGGTAAAAGATGGCGGGCTAATAGTTCAGACAAGCCAGCTGTCAGATGCCGGGCAAGGGGGTGACTTTGTGACATTGGCTTCTTACGCTCAAACATGTCCTTGACAGACACCTGACTGTGGGCAGATGAGCAGGAACTGCTCAAGGCTAGAGACGGAGTGGTGGATGGTTGAGAGGGGGCAAGGAGGACAGCAGTGGTTGACGTGGCTGAAGATGCTGGACCAGGAGGAGGATGGCGGCTTTGAGTTTGTGTGCTGCTTGTACTCATGTGTTGATCCCATAGGTGTTTGTGATGTGCGATCATGTGCCTTTGCAAAGCAGTTGTACCTAGGTGGTTGTTGGACTTCCCACGACTCAGTTTCTTTTGGCACAGGTTGCAAATGGCATCGCTGTTGTCAGAGGCACACACACAAAAAAAATGCCACACTGCTGAGCTCTGCAATGACGGCATTCTGGTGGTGGCAACAGCATGCGTTAATTGGCATGCTGTCTGGCTGACCCCGGGTGTCGATGCATGCTGTCTGACTGTGACACTAGCTCCTTGCGACGACCTCCCCCTGCTTCCAACTCGTCTCCTCCTCCTCTCTGTCTCCCCATCTGAACTTTCCCCCTGTTCTTCTTCCCTTCTAGCGGGCACCCACGTGACATCCACGGACGCATCATCATCATCAACCGCTTCACTTGTATCTGACAACTCAGCAAAGGAAGCAGCAGCGGGTACAACATCATCATCATCACACCGTACGTCCATGTGTGTAATGCTGCCTGACTGAGACATATCCCTGTTATCTACATCCTCTGGCAATAATGGTTGCGCATCACTCATTTCTTACAACTGATGTGTAAATAACTCCTCTGACAGATCAAGTGAAGCGGCTGTAGTGCTAGTGTTGGTGGTGGCGGCAGGCGGGTGAGTGGTATCTTGAGAGGTGCCCGAAGCTAAGCTGGAGGAGGATGGTGCGTCAAGGTTCTGAGCGGAAGCTGTACAAGATTGGGTGTCCTGTGTTAGCCAGTCAACTATGTCCTCAGAACTTTTCGAGTTCAGGGTACGTGGCCTCTGAACACTGGGCATTATTCTAGGGCCAAAGGGAATCACAGCACCACGACCACGATGGCCCCTGTGGGCCTGCCTACCTCTGCCTGTCATTTTTTTTCGATTATTGGTACTAAGTGTGCAAGCTACTGTGACAACAGATATGAGTGGCACTGTGCACTGGCAGAGGTTGGCAGAGTAGATGCTGTAGGCCTGACACACACGCTTGCAGACAACTAACTGCTATTCAATCTATTACAGTCAAAATTGTATTTTTTTTGTAAATGTACACTACTGTTACACCAGATATGAGTAGCACTGGTGTGGCACTGTGCCCTGACAGGCCCTGAAACGCACACGTGTGAAGGAAACTGACTGCTATTATTTCACAGTCAAATTTCTAGTTTTTTATTTAATGTACACTACTGTTACACCAGATATGAGTAGCACTGGTGTGACACTGTGCCCTGACAGGCCCTGAAACGCACACGTGTGAAGGAAACTGATTGCTATAATTTCACAGTCAAAAAAGTGTTTTTTTTTTTTTAAATGTACACTACTGTTACACCAGATATGAATTGCACTGGTGTGACACTGTGCCCTGGCAGGCCCTGAAATGCACATGTGTGAAGGAAACTGACTGCTATTATATTACAGTCAAAAAAGTTTTGTTTTTTTTAAATGCAAGCTATTGTGACACCAGATATGAGTGGTGGCACTGGGCAAGTGGGCACAGTATACGCTGTGAGCCTGACACATACGACTGACAGACTGATGTTCTAGCCCTAAAAAGGGCTTTTTGAGGTGCTGTCCTTACAGCAGAGATCAGATGAGTCCTTCAGGACTGTAGTGGACACTGAATACACTAGCCTAGCTATCGATTTCCCTATTAAATCAGCAGCAGCTACACTGTCCCTCCTCTCACTAAGAATGCAGCTTCCGGGGTGGGCGGGGCCTGGTCAGCATGGCGGACAGACGTGCATGAAGTGAGCTCCCTGCATACAGCCTGCAAAGTGAGACCCACAGAGGGAATAATACCTTTGGAGGTTGCTCACTGAACACTTACCTGTTCCTGAACACCAGGGAGCTTACCCGATCAAGTTTGTAGCAGCCTATGACTACGCACTGTCCTGCGGCCTATCTGTTCTGGGGTTCTGTGGCAGGGAGAAGCGGCTGATCTCCCGGCCTGGAGCTCTCATCGTGTCTGCACCTCATATCTACAGCCCCCCCCCCTCTGGACCGGTGGGGGTTATCCCGGTCCCCACCAGGGAAAGGCTAAAGTAACCCACAAGGCTAAATGGCCACTACTCACCCTGACAAAATGAGCCATCATGTCACCGCTAAGATGGCCACCACTCCGACAGAGTAATCAAGCCCACACTGGGAAGCTAAGTTCCATGCAGCCTTCTGGAATCGGATTGAATCACGGCAGAGTGCTTTGCTACTCACCTCACTTAGGATGGAAGAGATCTCCAGAGGTGCCCCAGCATTGTGCTCTCCTTCGGAACAGAGATCCAGGGGGATGGCACGCCAACCAGCCGCCCACGACTGAACAGGACCGATCCCAGAACCTCACAGGTTACTTATACTGAAGCTGGAGGGCTGGGGGGCGACCAGGCATCTTCTTCCACAGTGGACTGGGCTCGGGGAGCAAGGGTGCTGATGCACCGACCTGCTTACCCTCGTGGTCTGAGCAATCCTCTGGTGCACCTGGCAGGCGGTGGAAGCACTACTAAGCGGCACATGGATGCGAGTAGAGACGACCACTCTCTGAAGCATGTCAGAGGAATTGGCTAAAACATCTCTGCTGCTGAGAATCTAAAATGCCCTTGTTATGAGGTGTAGTCTGTTGTCTAGCATTTAACAGCTCTCACTAAGTGAATCTAGTTTTGATATTCTGATTCACACATGTTGATCTATAACTGGTGGTGTTAATCCCCTTACCCCTCTTCAGTTCAAGCATGTGTATTCAAACTTACGAACACTCTCAACATGTCTGACGATTTCCCTATGCCATGCTTTTCACTTATATCAAGACAAGTTTACCCAGCATGATTGTTTTATATTTTAAAAATATGCAGTTCCTCTTGACATTTTGTTTCATAACTCTGTCTGTATTCCAACGTTTTGCATTGCACCATATGTCATTGTCACTACGTGTATGTTCACTGCACTTCAAAAATAAAGAATTACAAAAAAATAAAAGAATGCAGCTTCCGAATGAATCTAAAATGGATGCTGTCCAGGAGGTGGGAGAGTCTGGCAGGGAGGGTCTGCTGCTGATTGGCTGGAATGTGTCTGCTGACTGTGAGGTACAGGGTCAAAGTTTACTCAATGATGACGAATAGGGGGCGGACCAAACATCGCATATGTTCGCCCGCCGTGGTGAACGCAAACAAGCTATGTTCGCCAGGAACTATTCGCCAGCGAACTATTCGGGACATCTCTAATGAGGTCACGTTGCCTTATGTACATCCTGCTCTCCTGTGATTGGTTCTTTTTTTTCTATGTGTTTCTTTACTGCTGTATGGAGTTAGTAAAGAGAGATATGAAAAATATAAAGCCTCCTGTCATGTGGTAAAATTTTATTTAAATCATAAAATAAGGTGAGCTTTGATTTCCATGCCTTTAATAATAGTTGACCCCAAGTGTGACATACTAAGCATGCATGAGATTTATGTTATTGTAATGCAAAGTCCCCTTTCATGGTCTCACAACCTTTAACTGCATTTATTGGTTTCTCTTGTCCTTTTTGTTTCTGACCCTGCTTATCCTTCAACCTGAGATTGTGTTAGCCGTTATTGTTGTACATCAGGCCCAGCTTGATGCTGACCCTAAGATAGTTCTATCATGTATTCCAGTGTTCCAAACCTGGATAAACCCATGGTATCCCTAAATATCGTAATCCTGTATTCCAGTGTATTCCGGAATGTCCTTTGTTAAAGGACCACTCTAGGCACCCAGACCACTTCAGCTTAATGAAGTGGTCTGGGTGCCAGGTCCTTCTAGGGTTAACCCATTTTTTCATAAACATAGCAGTTTCAGAGAAACTGCTATGTTTGTGAATGGGTTAAGCCTTCCCCTATTTCCTCTAGTGGCTGTCTCACTGACAGCCGCTAGAGGCGCTTGCGTGATTCTCACTGTGAAAATCACAGTGAGAGCACGCAAGCGTCCATAGGAAAGCATTATGAATGCTTTCCTATGTGACCGGCTGAATGCGCGCGCAGCTCTTGCCGCGCGTGCGCATTCAGCCGACGGGGAGGAGAAGAGGAGGATCGGAGGAGGAGAGCTCTCCGCCCACCGCTGGTAAAAGGTAAGTTTTTACCCCTTTCCCCTTTCCAGAGCCGGGCGGGAGGGGGTCCCTGAGGGTGGGGGCACCCTCAGGGCACTCTAGTGCCAGGAAAACGAGTATGTTTTCCTGGCACTAGAGTGGTCCTTTAATATTTACTGATACTTTCTACTTCAGTCTAAGCATCAAGCCCAGTCGCTCAAAAGTCCAGTAATCTTTCTTTTCCCATTGTGCTTTTGGTAGATAGCTGACATGTTATTGTCAAACCTATCCTGACAGTAGCTGCGTTTTTTTTTTTTTTGTAGCGAACTAGAGGAACTGAGTTAATGACTTGAGCAGAAAATAGTAGCTGCTGCCTTTTATGCAATGTCATGATATGCATTATGGGTTTTATGCCATGCCGCAACATAACTCACTCTCTCTTTCTCCACTGACTTTATAAAAAATGTAAAATGTGCACTACCTTCATATCACAAGTCATACCTTGGAATAATCTGGGTAATAATGTTTCCACCATTCTCAACACAAATACAAGAAGTCTTGCAGAAACATTATTCAGGTTTTTAACATTGCCATAATGAAGAATGTCTTAGAGCAGAGTTTCAATTTATTTATGTATAACTTTTTATTTTATCCATCAGTGGATGTACTGTGAAAGATATTACCTCTTGAAATAGCTGTATTGGCTAAAGTAAGCTTTAAATTATTTCTTATGGTTTTGACCTTCTTTAATATTCAAGAATAATCCTAAATAATGTTCAATGCAAAGCAGTATTTCTTTGTTCAGCTCAAAATCCTAAACTATGTTTATATGATTGCATAAAATCCACCCAGATGGTTGAAAACACATTTTTAAGATACATAAACTGCGATTGTTTTCAATAACAAGCATTCACAAATAAATTATAGTATTTATTTCTAATTTTAAAAATGAGTTTTCCTTTTCTTCAGTTGACAAAATTTAAGAAAACATATTCTCATAGCTCTATACTTTTTATTATCAGTGATTTTTATATCTGGAGTTGAAACAATGTGAAATTAAGATATTAAGATAACATTTTAGGTATATCTGCAGATAAACAAAAAAGGAATCATTTGTATTTAATAACAGTTAGAGAGCTTGCAGTTTCTCGTCTCTCAGTGTATTATCTATATGCGCGTGTAACGAACACCTGGTATTTCCTATACCCATTCGTTCATATGCTCCTGAAATGCTAGGGACTTAGTGATTATAGCCTGTTTGCATGGAGCACTGATTCGTCCGTTCCTGATATCCAAGTTGTGCATAAGAGTAAATCTAGCGGTTCGTCGGTCACATACCCAAATATCAGTCGAGACTTGATGAAGGGTACAACAGGAATGTTTTTTATTATGGCCAGATGGCCCATTTTTATACACCGCAATGACTAAGCATAAAACATAAAATATAAAAAATACAAGACATAGAGGAACCTCCACAAATATTATATCCCTGGATAGCCTGGATCTGAGCACCCAAGTTGTCCAAATGGCGCTCAGATCCCATGAATACATCCAATCGCCACTGGGGTAAAGTTTTGAGTGACCGCATATGAGGCTTCTGCACAAATCAGTTCCAGAGATTCATTGGTAGCATTTGGTAAATTTTGGGAGTTACAAAATGAACGAAAAGATTAATGGTTCCCCTGGCTCATAGGTAGTGTTTGTTCGCCTTGTTTGTGCGAACAAACCTACTGAATAGAGATCTACTGTCTTGTCGTGGAAAGAAGCAGGCATTTGTGAAGTTTGGTTGGCAGGTGTTCATGAGGTCGAGTGTCCGACTTAGAGTTCCAGACACTTGACCACCAAGTCCCGCTGCCTGTTTTCTTGTGACAAGATGGCCGCCATTTTGTTCAGTTATACGAACAGCGGCCACACAGGGAGATCACTCAAGTCTGTGGTTTTCTTTGAACTTAATGAGCCAGGGGGGTGGTCAGTGTTTGGTAGATTAATCTACCAAACGCAGGGAAAGTAACTTGGGGAATACAGTATATAGTTTTATCACAGTGTGTTAATTTATAGGTCTCACATAAAAGAGTGACTCACTTTTCTTCAAATAATGAATGTTGGGGGAGTGGCCAACCAACCTCTTAGCTCCTTCCTGCAGGGAATGGCATTATGACTTTTTTCTTGGGTTGAGAGAGATATGCCTCACTGGAAAATTAAATGACTTCAAGAAAAAGTTGACAGGCTTATTTTTTTAGGCACAAACACTTGTCTGCAAAACAGGCTGCATGGGCACCTCTACAAGATGGCAATGGTGTCACCGGGGAATGCAGCCAGGTTGCGAAAATTAAGTACCCTATAGAAGGAAAGACAGCTAAAAACTTTCTACACACTCCCTAGATGCATTAACTTCTAAGCTGAAAACCAATGTTGATGTTGTGCAGTAAGATTTACAAGAGCTGGTGTCCTGCACCTCACACGTGGAGACAAAATCAGGAAAATTTGCCAAAGTGCACAAAAGCTTAGCAGATGAGATTCAACAACTAGAATCCCAAACACAGGCCTGTGAATCTAAATTTATGGATATAAAGGACCAGGCAAGGAGGAACAATCTTTGTTTTAATGTTTACCCTGAATATGTTACCACAATTGTCCATGCATTCCTCAAATATTTGACACAAGATGTCCCAGCTCACATGCTGCTCCTTGACAGGGCGCATTAAGCTTTTAGTCTGAACCATCTGCTTGACACATTTCAACAGGAAGTCCTGTTACATGTCCATTATTTTCATATAAAAGGTACACTGCTGGAATGCTGAAACCCATAACCAAAGGCTTTAAAATAAACAAAAAATGATATAAAAAACGATGTAAAAAGAACATAGGGAGGGGGGAGGGAGGGGGGAGGGAGGGGGGAGGGAGGGGGAGGGAGGGGGGAGGGAGTAAAAATAACATAGGGAGGGGGAGGGGAGTATGAAGGACACAGGGAGGGGGAGGGGGAGTAAGAAGGACACGGGGAGGGGGGAGTAAGAAGGACACAGGGAGGGGGAGGGGGAGTAAGAAGGACACAGGGAGGGGGAGGGGGAGTAAGAAGGACACAGGGAGGAGGAGGAGGGAGTAAGAAGGACACAGGGAGGGGGAGGGGAGTAAGAAGGATACAGGGAGGGGGAGGGGGAGTATGAAGGACACAGGGAGGATAGGAGGGGAGTAAGAAGAACATAGGGGGGAGGAGTAAGAAGAACACAGGGAGAGGGGGTGAGGAGATGAGGAAAACACAGGGAAGGGGGAGGTGAGCAGAAGCAGAGATGAGGAGAACACAAGGAGGGGGGTGAGGTGAAGCGGAGATGAGGAGAACACAGGGAGGGCGGGGTGAGGAGAATATGGGGGGCGTGAGAAGAGACTGGTAGGGGAGGGTGGGGGAGATGAAAGACCACTAAGGGGCAGTGCAGAGCTCTAAGCAGTATTTGCACTGTAAACATTTTTTATTGATATAAAGTGTGGGTGAACTTAAACTGTATGGCTATGTTGTGGTTCCTGTAGGCCTTGCGTGCATGTGGGGGGTGGGGGGGTTGGAGTTTGGAGGGGCCTCCATGTCCGTTTTGCTTGGGGCCCCCAAATTCCTTCAAACGGCCCTGCATACATAGGGAGAGAGAAGAATGGACACATAGAGTAGATCTTTTTATATCCAAAATAAACAATTTATTGAATCTACTTACAAGATGGTTAAAATAATAGGCATATCACCATAACCACTGGGTCCTCCTTCAGGACAGGATCCTCAGAAGGTCAGGAGCAGCAGCATACAAATTAAAAATGGGAGTGGAATTTTATTAAAAAAAGAATGAGTAAAATAATAAAAGCAATGCAGACAACTAAAAGACAATTAACCCATTTTATCTTCAGAGGCTTTTTCAAAAGTGTCTTGAAAAAGCCTCTGTGAAGGTGAAATGCTTTAAGTGGATTTTACTTATTTGTTTTGCTTTTACTATTTTATTCATTCTTATTTGTTAAAAAAAATATATAGTTATTTATACAAATATGTTCCTGAACTTGCACTGATCTTTCCTTTTGGAGCCTGAATACACTTTACATTGGTGGGAAACATATCACCTGAGTGCTATGAATTGCCTCTTTTTAGCATTTAATTGTTATTAGCAGTGAGCACTATATTTGTATTTCTGTTTTTATCTGCATATATCATTACAACATCTGTCTACGAGTCCACAAGGTCCCTGGGTGGGGCATATACCATCCTTAGCCACCCTATCTGCCTGATGGTTTACACACTTGAGTAATTACTGAAGAAGACAAGCAGTTATCCTTAGGTGTGTGATCATATCGCCCAGCTGCATCAAAGTAGAGCTTCTCATGCTCTACACTTTGTAAATGCATTTCTTCTTCTACATTTACCTGTACAGAACATACTACACTATATTATGCTATATTGTTTTCTTTTATGTATTTAACTACTACCAAGAAAACATCTATCTTTGAAAATATAACAAGATGCTGCCCCCTCTCTCTACAACATGCAACTTCTTTTGAAGTGGAACGGACAAATTCTGGTTTGGGTTTTTAAGTTGCCTATGTGTTTCAACTGTATGCACTAGAAACCTATTTTTGAAAAATGATAATCACCATCTGTTTTTCTTCTAACTCTTCTTTTCTTCAGCCCCCCAAAAAGAGCAAAATTAAAAGCCAGGATTCCTGACGCAACTAATGAAAATACAAGAAAAATTAAAAAAAAAAATGGAAAAATTACAAATGACAATGCAATAAAATTAATACAACATTGCCCCTCAAGGGCTCGCTGAGCTCTCATAGCAGGGAAAGTCTTTAAAAAGGCTTGCTCACACTATTCAATAACTGTAAGAGTGCTCTGATTGGTGGCTTATTATCCAACCAATCTGTTTGCTCTAACAGCCAAGTCTTGAGAAAAAGTGAAACTTCTCTTGAGAATTTGTTATCAGGGTTCTCTGATTCGATAGGTTACTCGATCAATGTGCTCTTACTCATATTACACATTTTAGTGACGGGTTTCACTCTGCTAACATGCAATTGGGCAGACACTCAAATCCCACCTGTCACATCACTTATCAAAGTCAAGGCCTAGGAAAACTGTCATGTATTTTTAAGGCATTCAAACCTGGTAGATGTTCCGGGATGAGAGAAGCTCCACCAACTGCACTCATAGCAACTTCTAATGCATGAAATCTAAGATACTAATATGTATATTGTGGATACTCTATATGCTATATTGGAAGTTAGCTATGTGATTTCACATGGCATGAGCGAAGGATAATTTATTTTTATTGCATTAACTGTTTGGATATGAGTAAGTGCTCTACTCCCGTTGCCCCCTCCTTTCCTTTTTTTTTATTTATCTTGTGTTCACTTCTTTCATAAGTCAGTTCTTTGTAGACTATCGTAAAGCTATGTGGGCGTATTCACAATGCAGTATTATAAGTCTGTGTAGTCAAATATAGAATGTAATCCAAGCCATCCACGTTTGATATTGTATTTCATATGATGTTTACTTTACTGCAGACCAGCAAGGTCATTATGTATTCTCTTTTGTTTGTTATAAGTGAATACAAATAAAATATCAGCTCAAAATAACTACAATAATAATAATAATGTATGCCAAGGTAACTCAAAATCAGTGCTGAGTCATCCATTAGGCATCATCAGAAGTAATTCTGTGAGCCAATCACAATGCTTTCTCATAGGAATGGCTGAGACTGTCATGGAGGCAGATCAGGGGTAGGGCCAGCACAAGTCAAATATAGCCCTGGCCAATCAGTATCTGCTCAAAGAGATGCATTGTGATCCATGCATGTAGCATGTAGCAAGCAGTGTGATCCCGACTCCTTCTTTCTTTGCTGCTCCAGCTGCAACAGGTCAGAGTATATGTGTGAATATTTTATACTGTCTTGTCTTTATTGTGATTCAATTTTGATTTATTTGTTATTTAATCTCTTTTATTCTTACTTTTCCTGCCTGTACTGCCCTCCTATTGAGTGGCTCTTTATTTTACACTATTTCCTTATTTTATACACTGTCTCTTTAACACTACAGTGCCTTCTGACTTATCTGCTCCCTTTCGGTCCATGAAAGGCAATTTCGACACGATCATGACACGATATTCACCACTCTTTTGCAATCTGGGCCGGGCTTGGGGTAGTAGTTTGATAGCTGGGGTAACCTTTGCTGCTTTCCCACCGCTCGCTCGGACCGCAGGAGTTGTTCCCGCATGGTCTTTGCGTGCGGCAGCCATTTTGGATCTTGTTTACCACGAGATTCATGACAGCCATATTGTTGTCTTACAGAAATAGCTCAACTACGCTTGTCACAGATTATTTTGGGTCGCAACTGAAATCAAAAAAAGGAGATCAGGTGCAGTGGGTCCAGGAGTCAGTTCATTCAGAAAGGCTTATTCTAATGTATTCTGGTGATTCAGAAGGAGCACAGCACTTGCATATATGGGGTGTATGTCTTTAAATCTGCTAAAGGCAGAGTCAAATTTTGCTACACACCAAATAATATACTTTTGATTTAAAGCTCCAAACAGGAAAGGATGCTATAGGAGAACAGTATGAGGAACTGTTCCCTATTTGTGTCAAAAAAAAACTTGAAATAATTATATATGGTGTATACATCTTTAAATCTGTTATAGACAGAGTTAAACTTTGTACTAGAGATATAAACCTCTTGTATTATGTATTAGATATACGGTATATATGGCTGTATTCTATAATGTAATATAAACCATATCTCTTTAAAACCGTTAAAAAATATATATAAAAAAAGGAGAAAATGAATAAGTGAATAAATGCAGTAATGTGGAATTTATTGGATATAATTTTGCAATCAAAAGTAAAAACAGTAGGAATTTATAAAAATAATAATTAGTATTAAAAGTATAAAAATATGAGCCAGGAACGTATAACAAGGATATTACCAGCAGTTTGGCAGTTCTAAAATCGAATAAACCGCAGGGACCTCCCAGGATGGATATAGATACAGTGTTGCAAGAAACTGTAATCTTCTGGCTGTCGGCTGTGAGGTTGGCGTGCGTCCCAGACCTCACTCTGGGTAATGCGCGCTGTCGGCCGATTGGTCCCCAGATCTTAGGGTGCACACTCTCACTAGTCGGGAGAGGAGAGGGAATCCCTTGTTGCTGGTTTACGAAGTCCTGTGTCCGTATCCTGCTCAGTACTGGTGTGGGCTAACGCGTTTCGTGGGTGTTAGCCCCACTTCATCAGAGACAAGATGAAGATTCAGTAGCCAGTAAAGGTTTATATATGTATCCAGCTGATTGTGATACGAATAAAACTTGGGGATCGTTTACATCAATTATCATGAGATGTCATGAATTTAACCCTTAGTGGGAATATATTAGCCATTGCCCACATTAAAGATGGTGCTTACGTGCGTGCAACGTCACGTCATAAACCGGAACCACAGCGGCCGTCATCTCTAGGAATGCCACACACGCTGGGGACCAGGACAGAAGGAGGTCGGGTAGTGGTCTGCCATGAGCAAGGTAAGTATTTATTATTTGTCGGCATGACCACTGTGTTTCTGTGCGGCCACGCCGACAGAATCCAGCAGAACCGTGACAGCAACACCAATTCTGCCTTGTGTACCAAAAGGCACCGGGCCGCACTGCTCTAAATCAACGCCAAACTGATGCACATGGTGAAAAGGTCTCCTGTTTTGTGATGCCTTCATCCACGAGCTTAAATGGCACATCTCACCTTGACCACCTTGAGCAACGCACAAGCATTGATGAAGCAAGTGCTTAGCTTAACTCCAACAAGAGGTGTTTGTGAGGGCTTGTTGGCAGAGAGGTTGAGCCACCAGCTGCTTCTGGGCCTCCAGCCCTAGGCCTCATACCAAACTTCTTCCCAACCTTCCTCCTTCAGAGGTGCTGGTGGCAGAGGTCGAGGATGCTTCTCCTCAGGTTAGTTCATCTCCACAATATATGCACTGCAGGCAGTTTGTCCCTTTTCTAAAAATGAAATGGGAAGAGATTTCGACAGATGTCTGGATCCTACAGATGGTAAGAGGCTACATCATTGAGTTCATCTTGACTCCACACCAACAACATCCACCACCCCCTCTGCGGCTAGCCAGAGACCACGTGGTCCTTCTCAAAGAGGAGATACAGTCGCTCTTCAACAAAGGCGCTGTTCAATTCGCACTGAACGACAGAGGTTTCTTCAGCAACATCTTCTTGCTACGGAAGAAGACAGGATTTCCGTCCGGTCATCAATCTACATCAACTAAACGCCTTTGTGGTGTACCACCACTTTAAAATAGAGGATATACACCTACTATGTGACCTCCTCTTAAAGGACAATTGGTTCATGCATTTCAATCTAAAGGATGCTTACCTGTCAGTGTCAGTAGCACCTTCATGTTGGAAAGTCCTCAGGTTGCTCTGGAAAGGTGTCACGTGCCAGTTCACCTACCTCCCTTTTGGACTCAGTTCGGCCCCGTGGTGCTTCACTCCTGAAGCCAGCCATGGCCCACCTTAGCTCTCATGGTATAAGGTGTCTGATATACCTGGACGATTTACTCATATTCTGCTACTCAGCCTCGCATCTATCTTCTCAGACGAACTTTGTCATCAACTTTCTGGAATCCTTGGGTTTCAGGGCAAACCGGAAGAAATCTGCACTAGAGCCAACACAAGTCATCCAATTTTTGTGATTTAAGATATAGCCAACGTCTTGTGTTCTGCGTCTTCCCTTCTCAAAGATTGCATCCATACGAAAGGAGATTTTGAGGTTACTCCAGATAAACCAGGTCCCGCTCCGACTACTGGCCCGTGTAGTTAACCGTCTGTCCACCTCGATCCAGGTGATTTATCCCAGACCACTACACTACAGGGTCATGCAATGCCTCAAGGCTTGCTTTCTCTGAGAAGGCTTCTCTTACGTCCGTCTGGTACCTCTCAACCCCAAAGTACACATGGCTCCTATACACGCAGGCATGTAATGGGAAGGCCAAATTTGATCCCTCACTGGATTTCAGATTGTAATTGGATGCCAGCCTGTAGGGCTGGGGTGCACACTACACTGACTTCTCCACTGGGGGTCCGTGGTCAACAGAGTAAACAGGGTTGCATATCAAATGCCTGGAACTAATCGCATGCTCGTTTGCAATTCGCAGACTGGCGAAACACATCAGATTGCTTCATACTACTCCACATGGAAAACATCTCGGCCGTCCAATACATCAACTGGCTGGGTGGAGCACTTTCCCATGCACTAGCGGAGGCAATGAAGGACATTTACACCTTTTGCCCATCTTGCAACATTACCTTGAGGACGGAATACTTACTGAGCACGTCCAATCTAACAGCGGACTGGTACTCCCACCACTGCAGAGACAGCAACTGGATGCTGCATCATGAGGTATTCCAGAATCTGCACAAATGCAGAGGACCTCTCTTGAAAGACCTCATTGCATGAAGGACCAATCGCCAACTTGCACGGTTCATCAGCTGGCTCCCAGATCCGGACTGCAAAGTGGGGAACACGTTCCTACAGAAGTGGAGAAGTGGCCTCCTCTAGGAGCATACCTGTTGGCCAGAGTTCTACACCAACTGCGTGTGCAGTGAATCTCACTGCTACTGATTGTCCCATTATGGCTGTGACAAGCATGGTTCCCGGACCTGTTGGAACTGTCCTGAGACCATCCATTTCTACTTCAGAAGTTTCTGCTCCTATTATCCAACCCCAAGGGGGAACCACAACATATCATCCTACAGAGCTTTTGACTTGGATGGTTTCAGGGGATCTTGGAAATTCGACAGCCTATCGCAGGCCACTAAAAACTTATTGTGGGACTCATGGGATCCCGGCACTAGACCTTGCTGGCTGGATCAAGTGGAATAGCTGGGGTGTGGAGAGGAATTCCGATCCCTTTACGGCACCTCTACCAGTCATATTGAATTTCCTGATGCAACTATTCACCTCAGGTAGTTTGTATCGTTAAATTGTAACTTAACTTTACCTCTATAATGTCTTAAAGCATAGAACTAACCATACAGATAACTTTATAATTTTATATAGTCAGTAAGAGATTGTCCATTTAAAATATATAAATAATTGAGAATATAATATAAAATAAGGATTGTTTTGGAGGCAATAAAGTTTTGTCTTTTAGATATTTTATTAAATAAAAATATAAATACAGAAATATAAAATCCATTACAAACATTTATAGAAGAGTTTATAGGATTAAACTAAACGTGTGCAATATCATTATTATAATAACATATCCTCCTGAACATGTAATCATGTTAGCCTCTCTGTGTCTGTCTCCAAATCTCTCCTCTCTGTGTTAAAATTTAAACGGTACACATATTTATACCTTTGGTGTCCTCATTTTAGGGTTACTGTAGTTCATATATGAAAAAGTAACACTTCTTGCAAGGCCATAACTAAAACGTAAGGGTGCACACGTCATGGGAAATTCCCTGACTTAGGACACGATGGCATCTTAAAGTCTGAACATCTTTATCTATTTAGGATTACTGTAGTATATTATGTACTGAAAGAGTCGTAACATAGCCTTGAAGTTATGCATTATTGTTATTGTATTTCGTCTGGAACAAAATGGCGTAAACATACTATGCACTGAAAGTAGGTAAAAGGCTATTGCTTAAATAAACATGTATGAAAAACAATACATTCCATTTCTAACACCTTGTCAGTTTGCAATATCTCTTAAAGACAAAGTACACAGTTTGAGAAATACAATATTTGCATTCTCCCATAACACCCTCTCCATTAAACAGTGGGCATTGTAGCGCATTTCTTCTTTAACCCCTTAAGGACCAAACTTCTGGAATAAAAGGGAATCATGACGTGTCAGACACGTCATGTGTCCTTAAGGGGTTAAATTAGAAAACCAAAGTTCTCAAACAGTCTTTAGGTTTTTATGCTCCCAGCGTCTTTGATCATTGTTGTAACGGAAAAAAAATCTATAGTGTGATCTTTGCATGTAAAGGTGGTTGATTAAAATGGGCAAAGCTTTTGTCTGGGAAAGAATTAAAAAGAACATCAGGTTTCGGAGTAAGATATTCTTGGGTCGATCATGATAGGAATTGCAATCCAAAGTAGTAATTGTATTCGTAATCCACAGTCTTTAACCCCTTAAGGATCAAACTTCTGGAATAAAAGGGAATCATGACATGTCAGACATGTCATGTGTCTTTAAGGGGTTAAAGGCCTGTAGAAGTTTACATTCCTTAGATACATTGCTGGAAGTTGTGTTTGTAGAATACCCAGGTATTTGTTGTAGAGTATTGGTTGTAGAGTCCAGCTATCCAAGTCAGCATCATCTGTTATCACCGTGGTGATGGTGTTGGTATTTGTCTTTGTCTTTGCTTGTTTGTTTTGTTTTTTTCCATGAAAAATGTTTACACAGTTTACGATGTGTATAGATTGGATACTCTCCAATACTCTTTTACGGAATACATTTATTGATAGCATTTTCAAGACATTGTCTTAAGTGACATGAATCCCATTATAGTACATGTTATGTTGATACAGCAATCGAAGTGGTATCTCAAGAACGCCTCTTTTTGCTGTATTGGAATCTTGGTAACACCTCTACATCTCACTGATAGACATATAATGACATCGGGTGCTGTTGTGCTAAAAATGTTAACAGGTCAAATCTGTGGAAAAATCTTTACATTTGTTATACTTTGTATAATAATGATAGATGAAATAGTAACATGGTTAATCTCTCTAGTGTTTTGTTTTAGAGATAACTGAGCCAGTTGGGTGAATGTACAGACACAAGACCCAAAGAAGCAACACCCAAAAGCAAGACCCAAAAAAGCAACAGCACCTGGCAGGCCCTCCCGGAGTCCAGGCAAACTGTGATCAGGCCAAGATGTGCGTCAAGCAACATTAACTGCAGGGAGGACCTTATCCTTCCCACAGAGCTTATTCCCTCTCGGCGCAGGGACTTTAAGTTCTCTTGATTTTCAGACACTAAAATGGCCACAACGAGCAGCGCGGAAGCTTCACATTCGACCCCAGCAAGGCATCCACTGACTTGAAGATCGAGACTGGGACTTTAATCCAGGCACAGTACTTGTCGCTGTACACCTTCACGCATTTAAGCAGAATACTCACATAAGTTTTGCTCCTGTTACTGTGCATGTAATGGTGCCATTTGCTGAGACAGGAGGGGAGGGGGGTTATCACTCTTGTTGCCTAAAGCAAGCCTAGCTTTCACAAGCCACATAGTTGTATTCTACATGTCTAGCATAATTCAAACGCTGATATATATTCAGATGTTTACTCCAAACAGGTTATATCTCCATAGACACAGGCAATTAACAGGACATCTAATAGTTAATAATGGGCAATTTAGCATGACGAGCTAGGCTACAGATCTAAGCAAATTTTATTATAATGTTTTTTCCCTGACTTAAATTGTGATGTTTAACTTGTCTCAATATGTACCCACCTAGTTTGAGTCACAGTTTCAGACATATCTACCTAGCCTGAACATAGTATAAAAATTGTGTGGTTCTTGCATGCCATGATATTTTTACTCTGTATAATTTCCTTAGCTTGTACCTGTTGGCGTGGCAATACAAGCATGTTTGTATCTCCAAGCACTTCAAAAATAAAGAATGACAAAAAAAAAAAAAAATTACATTATTCATCTTTCTTTGTCCTGTTAGGAAGAAGGCAACTTATTCCCTAAGTTATAATTAGTAAATATAATAACTACAGTTATTACACCCAGAAATTGTCTTAAAAACATTTTTTACCAAGATCTGACAGCCATTGTGGAAAGTCATGCTCATGAGATTGGATGCTTAACAATATGAATCTTATTTGTTTAAGTATATTTTCCAGAAGCTGTTGGGTGGAGCTTAAGGTGATTTGAATTTTTTATTATTTTTGAAATATGAGTTAAGAAAGCACTCGGATACAATATTGAAGGTATTTATATTTTAACTCTACCTTTGTATATGTGGTTCTATCGCATTTTAATTTTAATAATAGATATCAGAATCTGTTGTAACTATAACTGGTTGAAGTGGGGTATGTTACAATCAGAATATGAATTAATAATCATATTTATGATGTATTGATTAATCAATAGATGTGGCAGGATCATTACCACAATATGTAATCATCACGAAGCAAATAACATTTTCTTGGTATTTGAAAAACAGATAAATAAAATAATTGATCACATGTATTTTAATTTATATACATATAGTGGTATGGATGTTGAATGTATATCTTTAACATCTTTTCACCTGTTTGCAATAGTACATCTAAGTTATCAATTTCCAAATTCATCATGTATATCACCTGGAAGAGTTAATCCATAATACTTTTACCTTCCATTGACTGAACTTAGCTCTGGCAGACTGAACATGTTTATCATTATAAATAAAGGCTTGTAATAAATGAAGTAAAGTTTCTGCTTGTCTTTCAGTTACATTTTAACTTTTGAAGTACTTCACTTATGTTAATTAGATTATATTAATCATACCACTCTGCAAACTTAAACGAATATCGATTGTTTCTGATTTAATAAAAACATTTTATATTTTCTTCTAAAGTTTAAACATTATTCATTGTTGCAATTGTTATTGTAATTATATGATTTTTTTTTAAAAAAATTGTTTTTTATTAAAATTGTCACATCATTAAATAACAAAAAATTCCAACCAGACAACAAAATAAATATTTCATATACAAGAACAATAATCGATTTCCCAACTGTAATTTATCAAAAAATCTTAAATTATATCTTATATAGAAAACACTATTCCTTCAGAAACAAACACAAAGACATAGCCAACAAATAACCTTTTTCCATCGTACACTGAAAATGTATTTGATTCACAACTGCTATCAGAGGTTTTTCTTGTTTTTCCTTCCACATTCTTGAAATGACCAATATCATAAAAAACTAAGTAGTCAAAAAGTTGCAATTTCTTTTAATGTTATCCAGGTTTAGATGTAAAATGGCTTTTTCTGGTGATGCCTTAATTTTCAACTTTATGATATCTGAAATTATTTGAAAAAGCTTAAGCCAAGTTTTATGTGCTAGTCGACAAGACCACCAAATATGGACAAAAGTTCCTTCACTTATTCCACACCTCCATCATAAAGTGGAATGTCAGTCTAATAGGGACAAAATGCCATCTATGCATTATTTTATACGGTAATTCTTGGATATTTAGACAGTCAGTAATTTTCCCCACCTGTGTCAAACTTTTCCCCCATGTGCTAGTATCTATCTCTATTCCTAGGTCTTTAGACCAAGTGGTTTACGATATCGCCTTTTATTTCCATGGTTTTAAAAATATTTTTATTGGAATGTGTAGCAAAAATATTCTCCAATATTTCCAAAACCTTTGGCTGTATTGTGGTTATAAGATGCTCTTTTTATAATTTTGTAATTTGGATCAAATTAAAATATTCCTGAAGGGGTATAGCAAATTCTATTCTTAATTGCTCACAGGTTTTTAGCTGCAAACCTTCCAAAAAATCTACCATCTTTAAATTTTTATTGTTAAACCATTTCAACTGAGTCATATCTGGAGAGTTGTATTTGATTATTTCTATAGTTGCTTGCTTTATTATCTTATCCTTTATACCTATATTAGCCTTCAGTTTGGACCAAAAGGAAATAATATTTTAAACAACAAGAATCCCTTTACAATTATCTTTGATTTTCTTTACTGTTATGTTGTTCAGCTATAGGATATTAATATAATTCTTCATATCCAAAATCTTTTGCTCAATCATATACCACTCTTCTGATCTAGACGAATGTGATAGCATGTAAATGCAGCATTGCATAGGTTAAACTAAACACCTGCATGTTGGGGAAACACATTCCCCCACTAGATTTATTACCATAAAGAACCTTTTTTGAGATTCTTAGTTTCTTGTTTGACCAAATACATTTTCTTACTGCCATTTGAAATTGTGTACAGAAGAAGGGAGGAAGCTGTAAAGGGATTAATCTCAAGTTATAAAGCCATTTAGGTAGTATATAGGATATAATAATATTAAGTTTGCCCATCCATGATATGGGCAGTTTTTTCCAATCTCCCAGGTTTTAAAAAATGTCATTTAATAGATCTTGATAGCTCAGTTCTATTATTTGAGAAGAGTCTTTTGCAATTGTTATCCCTAAATAATCAATGCTCTTATCTTTTCACATAAATGGAAATGTATCTCTAAGTGTACTCATTCTATCTTCATTAATTCCTACTACCATTGCTTGTGATTTATTGATATTAAGTTTGTAGTTTGAACAATCCCCATATAATTTAATCTCTTTTAAAAGTGCATCTAATGAGATTTCAGGCTGACTTAATGTCAGCAAAATATCATCTGCATATAGACAAGCTTTATTCACCAATTGAGATGCCCATGATATCTTTATTATTTCTAATTCTTGCTTCCAAAGGTTCTAGGGTCATGATGTAAAGAAGGGGGGCATGTGGACAGCCCTGTCTGGTACCATTCCTAACTCTAAGCCATTGGGAGGAAATGCCTTGCCCCACTATTTTAGCTGTCTGTTCCAAATATAAGGCCATAATAAATTGTATAATATTACCCCCAAAATTAAAATTTTTTAAGAATTAGCTCCACCCGATCAAATGCTTTTTCCACATCCAGAGAGAGAGAGCAACCATAAAAATATTATTATTCAGGAAAAAATCTATTGTATCTATGATTTTCCTTGTTTTCCCATATGGTTGGCGCCCACTAACAAACCCAACTTGTTTTTTATGGATTATAAGTGATATTACCTTTTTAATTCTGTCAGCTAGAATTGCAGAAAAGATTTTAATGTCACTATTAATTAGAGAAATAGGTCTGTAATTTGATACCTGTTTTGCATCCCTTGTTTAGGAATTGGAATAATGATCACTTGAATTAAGACACTAGGAAATGGTCTATTTTCCAAAATTTAATTAAAAACTTTTGTTAGATTTGAAGAAATAATGAGACATTTTTTTATAAAAGTAATTAGAGAAGCCATACATAATCACTCCATTACAGTTGATGCAGTGTCCACAACGATATATCTCAGCTGGTGCCTACAGCCATGGTATTTAATTATTACACATGATGACTACTTTCACTTTCACTTTTTATAGTAATTTTTCTTTTGCACTTTATATTGGTGTTTTTTTTATTAAATCAGTATTTGGATCAAGTGGTGGTGGTTTTTATGCTTAACGTATTACATCTAATATGGCAAATAAAACCCTCTATTGTGCTTACACTGTTTTCTTTTTTTTTTCTTCTTATATTTTATATCTTTCCAGAGTGCACATTTATATGCTGCGACGTAAGTGCGGTGTATCCGTTTTGCGCACGCATGGCGGCGTATGCGCGATGTGATAGCTGATTTTCAACTATTGGCAGGTTCTAGGAAGAGTTATGGCAGTATATTGCTGTGACAAAAGTAACCTCGTCACTGGCTCTTGGAGGGGCCTGTTTGCCAGCCTCCTACCCTTTCCCTATTGGAAAACACCAATTGTGCTTCTTGGACTTATAACAGGCTATGTTTGTGCAATTGGGACTATATGGTTTGTTTGCCGAACAGCCACACAAACCGGAAACCACCCTGGAGCTTGTTAAGCTTAATTGATACATGGTTGCAATTTCCACCTCTGTGGTCCAAGTGTTTGTCTGGGTGGCCGCAATTCCTATGGATGACCACGAGGTGGCGGCCATCTGGTTCGCATGGACGAAAACTACGAATAGACTTTAGAGGGACTTAGTCTTGAATGCCCTGGAACTATTTTTGACATGAAAACCTTGTGGTTCCTGGTTGGTCCTCCAGCGGCATTTAGCCGTGATTCTATGGAACTATTTTCGGCTATGGGACTATGCCTGCGGTCGGTAAATATGACTTTGATAAAATTTCTAAACCCCTGAACTGATCTGGGTGATGGTTAGATATGTTGGTCGCCCAGATCAGGGCTATCAGGGGATGTAATATTTGTGGGCTTTTATGTATTTTTAGGGTACTTTTGGAGATAATTGGATTAGAATTAGTACAGTTACTGATCCAATTATCACCCAAGCAGGGAGGAGGGATTGTATGTTTGTTATGGGAGTGTTGGGCATTTAATCACTGTTCTTCTTGTTTTGTGTCTTTGTGTTGGAGTCCCCAACAAGGTCCATATGCGCATACCTCTTGCATGGGGATTGTCATAAAAGGCCAAGTGTGGTTCCCATTAAAGAAAGATTTGTTTACCCCTTCATGAAGTCTTGGGGGATCTAGTGCAATCTAGTGTGCAATCTCTTTTTTATTATATTTGACTTTGTATGGGTATTTGAGGGAGTGCTGTGGAGTATTGGCATCTAGCTATTTGTATTTTAGCATATGATCTCTCCATACGGTGATGTTGTTATAGAACAGCAGTATTAGTCATATATAATGGGTGTGCTTGGAAGATTCCAGGATGCAAAAATGTAAGCAGGATTTATTGGAATAAACAGATAATATCAATGTGTCTCTTTCATTGACTCTTTTGCTCACAACATTTTTGTTCATGATCATTTTTCTTGCACCAGTAAAGTTTGACTTTGGTGTCAGCAATACAAATATGTATTCCTGACAATATATTGTTAAACTAGCTATTTAGGTCCCTGCCTCCCCCCCCCCATCCTACCTCAACACCCCTTAGATCCCATTGGGAAGGTGAGGATTATTATCATTTTCCTATGATTGCCGGTTGCTTCTATGGCTTAGATCTTCCATTTTGATTATCTCAGCCAAGCCAATGCTTTCTCATAGAAATGCATTGAGAGGCTTGTGCGCATGTGTGGCAAAATGCCACACTGTGCCAATCAGCATCTTGTCATAGAGATGCATTGAATCAATGCATCTCTATGAGGAAAGTTTATCACCTCCGTGCAGTGGAGACACTGAAAGTGCTGTACATTTAAGTGACTGCACCTAAAGGTGTACTTAACCAGAAATGTAAACAATGTCTTTACTCTGAAAAGGCAATGTTTACAGTGCTAGGGCTGCAGGGACATGGTATAGACACCAGAACCATGACATTAAGCTGTAGTGGTTCTGATGACTATAGTGTCCCTTTAACCCCTTAAGGACACATGACATGTCTGACATGTTATGATTCCCTTTTATTCCAGATGTTTGGTCCTTAAGGGGTTAATTCCCTGTGTGACGGACTGCCTGGCACCCCAACCGGGTGCCTCCGTCTGTCGATGCTCCTAGTGCTTACAGAGGGCTCCAAGCACTCCTCCAGCACTCTAGTCCAGTGTTACAGCTTGGCTGGAAATTCACCGTCCTTCACCCACCCTGGACCCAAGACCGGGATCCAGCTTCCAGTGGGCAGACCTCTCCTACTCCCAGAGAGCATAGAAGGAACAGCTCTTATAAGAGCTAGTGATTATAATTCCTGGGGAGTATAGTGATATAGCAAACCCAGGATAGATACATCCATTTCCCCTACACATGAGATGAGCCTCTATGTTGAGGGTAAGCAAGAACTGAATTTTAAGGGAGGCACACTGGCCTTTTATGCAGGTTTCCCAACAAGGGTGACACCCAGGTGGACCTTGCTGGGCACAGGGACACAAAATGAATAAACCAATAAAAACAGTCATACAGTGAGACACTTCCATACACAAACAATAGAATCCCTCCTCTATGCTTGGGAGATAATTGAATCAGGAACTGTACTAATCTAACCCAATTATCTCCAAGCACAGAAAAACATACAATTTTATAAAACACCCAAAAGTACCTTAAAAACACATAAAACCCCATAAATCCCCTGATAGCCCCAATCTGGGTGCACAACATATCCAAAAATCACCCAGATTGGTTCAGGGGTTCAGGAATTTTCTAGAAGGCATAGTTTTGACCGACCGTGCACATGGTCCTATGCCCAGAACAGTTCCAGGGAATCAGTGCTAACAGTCGGTCAAGTTCGGTAGTCTTTTACAGGTTTCCCTGCAGGGCCCATAGTCTGTGGGCAGGAGGCTGGCAAGTAGGCCCCTCTATGTACAAGTGGCGAGGTTACTTTCGCCACACCCTGTATCTATTGAGCCGTGTTAAAATTCTTCTGGCAAGTATAACTACCAAACAGTATATGTTCTTGCCTTGATAAATATGTTCCTTTAAAGCCTGAAGGCTTTTATTACAGGTATCAAATATTACGTTGAACACTGTTTGACAGTTTAACATAAACTGCATGTGCAATGCATGTTATATTTTCTGCATATTCTAGCACAAAGAAAAATAAAATTTTCATTATATATTGCAGGGTGCCAATTGGTGCTGAAAATATTTCCATAATTGACTGAAAGATAAAGATGGTTTGCTACATTATAATTTCAAGCACTTATTCTGGGAGACAGATGTAGCTGGTCAAGTGTAAAGCTCTGCAGCAAAAAAAAAAAAAAGAAGAGATACAAAGCGAACATCTGCTTATTAACAACATTCTACAATGTAAATACAAGTCCATGAACAAACAAAAAGGATTTCTCCGTATTAGACATATCAAATAGTTTTTACCATCCTAAAATATAAAAAAACTTTGCATTGGGAATATATAAATACAGTGCTTGAAGGTATATTTGCAAACATTTCTGATTTCCTCTATTTTTGCATATTTGTAAATATGAATGGTTTCCTATCATGCAAAATTTGATAAAAAAAACAAAAGGGAAATCTCCAGTAATAACAAAAAAAATGTTTTAAATTAAAATGTATTTTCTTGAAGGAAAATGTTAGTTGCATAGAGGTACACTATTGCTCTGTTTCACTTTTAAACAAATGGCCTTACAATATGGATTTAGGGGGCAGTCTAAGAACCAGGCAACTTTAGGTTAAAAAAAGTCACTGCATTTGGTTTTGGCCTAGTGTCACTGCAACAAATTCTCTATATTCCTATATAGTGTAGCTATGTGGGATTGCTGCTTGTGCATATAGTATATCCTTGTGTGTAACAATGATAATCTGTACATATATGGAGTGTCAATGTGTGTAGGAGAATATAGCAGTGTGTTTGTGTTGAAGGTCAGTGTGTATGAATTCAAATGTATATTTGTAAAAAGTCTTACAATGTTTATGATGTGTCAATGTGGGAAAATATATAATTATTACACTAATGCACTGCAGTTGAGCCGAATTTAGGGTCATTGGTGGTTAGGATGGATTAATGACAAAAGTCAAAAGTAGAATCAGGAATACAATGGAAATTGAAAAATAGGAATGAAGGAATATGATTGTCAATCCGCTAAAAAATAGTCACAAAAATGCACATATACTGGGTTAGACTGAAATCTACTAAACAGTGTTACATAGAGGATATGGAAAATTAGATGCTCAGTCACAAGATAGACAGAAATTTTAATAATTGATGTAATATATATATAATGAAAAGAGATATATGTGGTCAATTATTAGAATTGTATCAGCTTAATAACAGACTGATTGCCTACTATGGTATAAGTTGGAAGAGAATCTGTTGAAGCTGAAAATCATAATATAGCATCGGTCTTATACCCATTAATGTTACATAGTTACATATAGTTACATAGTTACATAGCTGAAAAGAGACTTCCTCACATTTGTTTTTTGCTGTTGATGAAAATGTTTTAAAAAAAATGATACAAAAATCAGTAACGATACAATATCTGACAGGATGTGTGTCAGTGTTGCCACTGAGTAAAGTCCGTTTAGCATGATGTATATACAGCAGAGACAGGGTGCTTTCTATTTAAATTTATTAAAGATAGACACTGTCAATACAAAATAAATAAATCAATAAGATAAAAGTTGCACACATAGAAGCATCCAAATAAGAAGCATGAAGTACCAGGTCGATGTCCTACCGACCAGAAGATCCTCGTGGCTCCCTCCCGCCGGCCGGATCGGGGGAAGTCTCGATCTCGGCGAGGGGTTAGACACTGGATACCCGCCGCATGCGCGCCACTGCGGCTTAGAATGAGTTCCACTTGGCTGCCTCCTGAGAGCTTGTGTAGGATGCCTGCCTTACACGTTTCATGATCGGCTGATCCCGTCATCAGAGGATGGCATCACTTCAACTTTCTTCGGTTTACAAACCCCCCTGTCTAATTGGTACACAGAAATATAAACAATGAAGATACTATAAAAAATGAATTCCTATTTAAAAAGTATAATTTTTTTTTAAATGTTTAATTTTTATTGTAAGATGTAGGTATAACACATTTTCACAAGTACAAATGTTTTTGGCGTATTGCTAAACTTAGAACTGGCAGTCACATATAAAACTGGCTTTGATCAACAAGTAACTTCTGATCGTACATTTTTACCCTTCCTATTACGTAGGTTGGAGGGCAGAATTATCTCCATATATGGGGTGCGCATCTCCGCGCGATCTTAGGACTTTGGATGGGGGTCCCAGGGGTGATGTAATGTTGGTAGCTATAAGCAGTATAGCCTTCCGGGGGGTACCAGGGACCTTTTTTGTAGCCTCGGTTAAGTCACAAGTGTCCGTACAGGAGCACAGGTAAGAAAAATACAATTGTAATTTATATAATATGCATAGGGCATGTAAATCTGGGAGTGCAACCGTGTGGGGCATCTGGTGCACAGTAGTACATAGGACCCACCCTGATCTTGGACATGGCTCGGGGTTTACTAGGAGAACTGCCAGATCCGTGGTGAGGATATCTTGCTGTTTGAGGCAATCGGTAATTAGCAGTGGGAATGCGCCCAGAGGGCTGGGTTTCATTTTATTAGGATGTGGTGCTGTCTGTGTGCCCTTGGCCACTTTATACATTAGCAGTGGGTAGGAATCTATGAAGTTAGGTAGCCAGTTGACCTTACTCAGTTTACTTGCATTCTTACTGGGTTTTCTAGCTGGTCTCAGGGTGTGTACGCTAGAGTTTTTAACAACTAATATCTAAGTGCTTGGGGGTTGGACTTGAGAGAACTTGGGGGGGATAATGGGGAGGAAGGGGGAGAATGAGTCTCTGACTCTGCCTTATATTTTCTTCTAGCGCTTCTTGCAGGCTTAGTGCTAATATCCACTGTTCCAATCTCAGGTGGGCCTGGGGAGAGGTCGGTCGGGATCTCCAGTGAAGGGAACCTATATGGACTGATGTCTAGGGGCGTTTTAGGGTAGCGTGCCGGGTTTGTCTGCCCATTTGGACCAGATGCGTTCAAATCTCTCAGGGGATCCAACTATTCTGTGTGAGATTTGTTCATATTGCTGAGTGCGATTCAGCTTTTCAATAACTAGCGCTATGTCTGGTTGTTTGGTCGATTTCCACAAAGTGGCTATGCAGTTTTTTGCTGCGCGTGTGATGTGGATGGCTAGTGCAGCTTTATATTTTGTAAGTGTGTTTGGTAGAAGATGAAGGTAACTCTCCGGTTGGAGTGCTCTTTTCTATGAGTTGTTGGACCTGTTGCCATAAAGCAATGTGCTCCAGGCAGTGCCAGAAAATATGGCTTAGGGTGCCTATGTGTTGGCAACATCGCCAGTACATTTGTTGAGCTCCCGGGTATATGTGGGCTAGCCTCTGGGGTGTGAGATACCATCTCATCCACAGTTTGTAAGCTGCTTCTATGTGGTCTAAGCAGCTTTTTTCACTTGTTGCATTGCTGCTAGCCATCTGCTTGGTTCGATATGGCTCCCTTTTTCTTTTTCGCATTGGACCATGTATCCCATGTATCAATGGACCCAATGGTTGGGTGTTCCCTGTACTCAGGTTGGTGGCCCTCAGGATGTGTTTGATACGTAAATATGTAAATAGTTCATTGTTAGGCAGTTGGTAGAGCTTTTGAAGGTCAGGACATTGTTGTAGCTCCCCATCTATTAGCAGGTGTGTTACCTTGGTAACCCCCCTCTCCAGACATCTATCCAATATTAGGTCAGGTGGACAGTATTGTAAATTAGTTAGTGGGACATACATGTCTACAGGTCGCTGCAGCATTTTGGGTGCCGATCTTGCCCATATGTAAAGGGATATTTTGGAGGACATCAGGAGAGTTATTTGTCGGGGTTGGGAGCGGGTGGGGATCCATATCAGGTCTGTCAGTGAGTGTGGTGCGCTAATCGCATTTTCCAGCTGAAGCCACAAAGGGTTTTGCAGATTAGACAGGAGCCTTGCTGTTTGGGCCAGGTTGGTTGCCAAATAGTATTTAGAGATATTAGGGACTCCCACGCCTCCCCCCTCACCCCATGACCAATCCCATGCTGGATAGGGATACCCTAGGTGGATTCTTCTTCCATATATGTGCGTTCAACATACGTTGAAACTGCGCTAGAGTTTTTTTTGGAATTTTGATGGGCAATGCTCTGAATAGGAAGAGCAGCTGGGGGAAGACAATCATTTAATACGACCCAGCCACGAGGAATGTTTTTTCCCCCAGCCCTCCAGTACCAAGTTAGTCTTTGTCAGTATTTCGTTGTGGTTATATTTTAGTATGTGATGTTTCGATAGCGTTGTATACCCAGGTAAGAGATGGTAACTTTTCTCCACTCGAATGGGTAGAGTGCCTTCAGGTCAGTGAGAGTGGTACTTGCTAGGTGCACTGACAGTACCTGTGTTTTAGCTACATTATTTTTGCAGTAGGATACCTGTCTGTAGTCAGAGAGGAGTGTTAAAAGGCTTGGGAGGGTTGTGTCAGGATCGGGACAGGGATCCAACACGCAGAGTACAAACAGTAGCCAGATACGTATACCGGACCTTAGAATGGCCGGACTAACGTAAGTAGTACAGTATAGAATGGTCAAAGACAAGCCGAGGTCGAGGGTAACAGAAGACAGGTAAGCGAGAGACAAGCCGAATCAAGGGTAACAGAGATAAGCAGAGTAAGGTAAACAAGCCGGGTCAAAACCAAAAGGGAAAATAGAATACACAAGCACTGAGTGACTAGAACAAGCTAGAACCACGACAGGGCAATGAGCAAATGAAAGAAGCTCTGTTAAATACCCTGTTCAGAGCAGTAACCACGCCTTCGAGGCGTCCTGATTGGTCCTGCAGCAATTGAGTGACAGGTCGTTCCGGAGGAGTGTCCTGATGACAACTTCCTGCGTAGATGCTGTAAAAGGCAGTCACTCCCTTGCGGCCGGCCTTGCATGACCGGATAGACCGTGGGGAAGGGAGCCATCAGGCCGTCTGGATGGAGGGACAGCTAAGTCTCTACCTCTTTCGGAGGTAGAAACCACAGGTACCCTGACAGTACCCCCCCTCTCAGATACGCCCACCGGGCGGAATACACCAGGGCGAGAAGGGAATCGAGAGTGAAACGCCCTGCGGAGATGGGGAGCATGCACCTCCTCCTGAGGTACCCAACTTCTCTCCTCAGGACCATAACCCTTCCAATCGACCAGATATTGCAGTTTCCCCCGGGAGATTCGAGAATCAACGATGGAATTGACCTCATACTCCTCCTGACCCTCTACCTGAACTGAGCGGGGAGGGGCGATCGTGGAGGAGAACCTGTTACATATTAATGGTTTTAGCAAGGAAACATGAAATGAATTAGGAATGCGTAAGGCATTAGGCAACGCTAAACGATATGCAACTGGGTTAATTTGAGACAGTACCCTGTAAGGTCCAATATATCGAGGAGCAAATTTCATGGACGGCACTTTTAACCGAATGTTTCTAGTACTTAACCATACTCTATCGCCTGGAACAAACACCGGTGCTGCCCTTCTACGTTTGTCAGCGTGTTTTTTAACCAGCGTAGAATTGTGCAGAAGGATTTGTCGAGTTTGATCCCACAACTTTCTTAAATTGGCAACATGAACATCCACCGACGGTATCCCTTGAGAAGAAGACTCCGAAGGAAGGATGGAAGGATGAAAGCCATAATTCAAGAAAAAGGGGCTAGAATGCGTAGAATCACAAATGAGATTGTTATGTGCAAACTCCGCCCAAGGAATCAAACCGACCCAATCGTCCTGGTGTTCTGAAACGAAACAACGTAAATATTGTTCAACTTTTTGGTTAGTGCGTTCAGCAGCTCCATTGGACTGAGGATGATAGGCAGAGGAGAAATTCAATTTGATGCCTAGTTGGGAGCAGAATGATCTCCAAAAACGGGAAACAAATTGGGAGCCTCTGTCAGAGACAATTTGGGAAGGTATCCCATGCAAACGGAAAATCTCCCTGGCGAATATCTCCGCTAATTCGGGCGAATATGGGAGTTTAGGTAAGGGAATGAAGTGAGCCATTTTAGTAAATCTGTCTACCACAGTGAGGATGACAGTCGGCTTTTTAGAGATAGGCAAATCAACAATGAAGTCCATTGCCAGGCAGGACCAAGGCTTTTCAGGAACCTCTAAAGGGTGCAGAAATCTGCATGGAAGCGAATGGGGTAGCTTGGTCTTGGTACAAACTTCACATGCCCCGATGAATTCTTTAATATCCTTGCGTAAGTCAGGCCACCAAAAATCTTTAGAGACCAGCGCATAAGTCTTGCGGATGCCAGGATGCCCAGCCACCTTGCTGTTTTGAAGACAGCGTAGCACCTCCAGTTGGAGAGCGGCAGGAACGAAGAGTCGATCCCCAGGGGTCTGTTTGGGTGCCAAATGCTGAAACTTCATGATCTCAGAAAGCAATGGAGAGTGAATCCTGAGATTCGTGTTCGCGATGATATTCCCCTTAGGAACTATGGAGGACAGAAGTGGTTCAGTTATAGTGGATGGTTCATATTGACGAGACAAAGCATCGGCTTTAGAGTTCTTAGAACCAGGTATATACGTAAGTACATAATTAAAGTGAGTGAGGAACAAGGCCCAGCGAGCCTGCCTGGCGGACAAGCGCTTAGCCTCCCCAATATAAGACAAGTTCTTATGATCCGTTAGAATAGTAACAGGGTGTAGTGACCCTTCCAGTAAATGTCTCCACTCCTTTAAAGCCTTAATGACCGCTAACAGTTCCCTCTCCCCGATGTCATATCTGCTCTCAGGCCCAGAATTTTTTTTAGAGAAGAAACCACAAGGGTGTAACGGTTTATCCACCCCTAACCTTTGAGACAGAACAGCCCCAACTCCTGTCTCAGAAGCATCGACCTCGAGCAAGAAAGGCAGAGTCGTATCAGGATGAACTAGAATGGGAGCTGAGGCAAAAAGTTCCTTGAGAGTCTTAAAAGCACCAAGAGCTTCCTTAGACCAGAACTTAGTATCAGCCCCTTGTTTGGTCATAATAGGCGCAATGATAGAGGAGTAACCCTTAATGAAGCGCCTATAGTAGTTGGAAAAACCAATAAACCTTTGGATAGCCTTGAGTCCTTTGGGCAAAGGCCAGTCTAAAATAGATTGGAGTTTACCAGGATCCATTTTAAAACCTTCCCCAGAAATCACGTACCCAAGAAAGTCTACCTGAGACTGATCAAAACTGCACTTCTCCAATTTGCAGTATAGACCATGTTGCAGAAGTTTGTGTACACCTTTCTGACCTGTCTATGGTGAGTCTCAATCTCCTTAGAGTGTATCAGTATGTCGTCCAGGTAAACAATAACACAATCATGCTGAAACTCCCTAAGTACCTCATTAATCAAATCTTGAAATACTGCAGGAGCATTGCATAGTCCAAATGGCATAACAGTGTATTCGTAATGGCCATACCGGGTATTGAATGCCGTCATCCACTCGTGACCTTGCTGGATTCTCACCAAATTGTAAGCCCCACTGAGATCTAACTTGGTGAAGATTTTGGAGCCCTTAAGACGATCAAATAACTCGGTAATCAGTGGGATAGGATAGGCATTTCTGACAGTTATTTTATTCAAGCCTCGGTAATCGATACAAGGTCTCAGCGTGCCATCCTTCTTCTTAATGAAGAAGAACCCCGCCCCGGCCGGAGAAGAAGACCTCCTGATGAATCCCTTTTCTAAATTCTCCTGAATATACTCCTCTAGAACCGAGTTTTCCTGAACAGACAAAGGATATACATGGCCCCTCGGAGGCATAGTCCCGGGTAGAAGCTTAATTTTACAGTCAAATGACCTGTGTGGCGGCAAAGAATCGACATTCTTCTTGTCAAACACTGCCCTTAAGTCTAGGTAAAGGTCTGGTATTTGTCTTTCTGTGGACTGAGTAGGATTCTCCTGTATGTTAATATTAGCTAATGGAGAAACCTTGCACAAACACCGATCCTGGCAACCCTGGCCCCATGAGAGTATCTCCCCTAACTCCCAATCGATAATAGGGTTATGTTCTTTCAACCATGGATACCCCAGAACGATGGGAACGGAAGGAGACGAAATGAGCAGAGATAACTTCTCCACGTGTAGGATACCAACATTTAAATCAATGGGTATGGTCTCACGAAAGATAACAGGGTCTAGTAGTGGTCTACCATCTATGGCCTCAACGGCCAAGGGTGTCTCCCTTAGCTGGGATGGGAAATTGTTTTTACTAGCAAAGGCTTGGTCGATAAAATTCTCAGCAGCACCGGAATCTATCAAAGCCATAGCCCTTACTACTTCCCTCCCGCAAGTTAAGGAAACTGGTAGCAGAAGCCTGTGATCTTTATAATTAGGAGTAGAGGACAAAATAGAAACACCCAAGGCCTGTCCTCTAGAGAGACTTAGGTGCGAGCGTTTCCCGGGCGGTTAGAACAGTTCGAGAGTAAATGACCCTTAGCTCCACAATACATACACAAACCCTCTCTTCTCCTGTACTGTCTTTCCTCCTCAGAGAGGCGGGTATACCTATCTGCATAGGTTCAGGAAGCAAAGATACCGTGGAGTCAGGACTTGGAAAAGCGGGGGCTAACCTAAAAGAAGGTCTCCGGTTCCTCTCTCGAGTGTTCTGTCTCTCTCTTAAACGTTCATCTATACGAGAGATGAACGAAATTAAATCCTCTAAATTCTCGGGGAGTTCTCTGGTAGCAACTTCATCAAGGATTACTTCAGATAAGCCATTCAAAAATACATCCATATACGCCTGCTCATTCCACTTGACCTCTGACGCCAGAGACCTGAACTCTAGTGCATAATCCACCAGTGTTCGGTTCTCCTGTTTCAGACGCAACAGTAATCTGGCTGCATTAACCTTTCTACCTGGAGGGTCAAATGTTCTTCTAAAAGCAGCTACAAAGGCGTTATAGTTATAAACTAATGGGTTATCGTTCTCCCATAATGGGTTGGCCCATCTCAGAGCTTTCTCAATAAGTAGGGTGATAATAAATCCTACCTTTGCCCTATCTGTAGGATAAGAGCGAGGTTGCAATTCAAAGTGGATACTAATCTGGTTTAAGAAACCACGACACTTCTCAGGAGCCCCACCATAGCGTACTGGGGGGGGTAATGCGAGAAGAAGCACCCACTGTGGCTACCTCTAGACCTGAACCGACAGGAGAAACAGGGGTATTACGTAACTCCTCTGGTGGGTTATTGGCACGAGATAATAGAGCCTGTAGCGCAAGCGCCATCTGATCCATTCTGTGATCCATGGCTTCAAACCTAGGATCAGGAGAAGCCAGCTGACTGTTTGTACTTGCAGGATCCATTGGCCCTGTCGTAATGTCAGGATCGGGACAGGGATCCAACACGCAGAGTACAAACAGTAGCCAGATACGTATACCGGACCTTAGAATGGCCGGACTAACGTAAGTAGTACAGTATAGAATGGTCAAAGACAAGCCGAGGTCGAGGGTAACAGAAGACAGGTAAGCGAGAGACAAGCCGAATCAAGGGTAACAGAGATAAGCAGAGTAAGGTAAACAAGCCGGGTCAAAACCAAAAGGGAAAATAGAATACACAAGCACTGAGTGACTAGAACAAGCTAGAACCACGACAGGGCAATGAACAAATGAAAGAAGCTCTGTTAAATACCCTGTTCAGAGCAGTAACCACGCCTCCGAGGCGTCCTGATTGGTCCTGCAGCAATTGAGTGACAGGTCGCTCCGGAGGAGTGTCCTGATGACAACTTCCTGCCTAGATGCTGTAAAAGGCAGTCACTCCCTCGCAGCCGGCCTTGCATGACCGGATAGACCGTGGGGAAGGGAGCCATCAGGCCGTCTGGATGGAGGGACAGCTAAGTCTCTACCTCTTTTGGAGGTAGAAACCACAGGTACCCTGACAGGTTGGTGAGGAATAAAAGTATGTCGTCTACGATTTTTGGGGTCCTATTGGTGACGGCTCACCGAAAATGGAGTTGGCCCTCTTTATTTTGTGTATTAGGGGTTCTAATGCTAATAAGAAAATTAGTGTTGAGAGAGGGCATCCCTGTCTGGTCCCGTTAGTGAGGGCACATAGTTTGGAGAAGAAGCCTGAGCTCATGACTGAGGCTCATGGGGATGAGTACAGGGAGAGGAGGCCTATCACAAATTTGGTTGGGAATTTGAGATGGTGTAAAATTTGTCATATACCCCCAGTGGAGCTGGTCAAAGGCCTTCTCCATGTCTTGGGCAATCACTAGGCCTTGTATTCTATTAGTGGCCATGATTTCAAGTATTTCCAGTGCCCGTCTGGCATTATCTTCCACTTGTCGGCCCGGGACAAACCCCTCCTGTTCAGGAGAAACAAGTTCAGAGAGCAGGGGGCGGGTTCTATTAGCTAGAATTTTTGCGAAGAGCTTAGTGTCCACATTCAGTAACGAGATCGGCCTATAGTTTGCACAGGAGGTCGGTGGTTTGCCTGGTTTGGGGATTGTGACTATAGTGGCGTCGAGCATGTCCAGTGGTATTTGGCCTGTCTCCAGGATATGGTTGAACAGGGCTGTCAGGTGTGGGAGTAGTTGATCCTTGAATACCTTATAGTAGTGGGTGGAGAATCCATCAGGGCCTGGGGCTTTGTGTCGTGGGGTGGAGTGCAGTGCTTTGATACTTTGTCTGTAGTGATTGGTCTGTCCAGGTTGTTGGTTTGGTCGCTAGTAAGTTGGGGAAGATCTATCCCATCAAGAAAGGCAAATATGTCAGAGTGTGTCGGTTGGTGTTGGGAGGGTTCGGAGAAGAGGTTATACAGCAATTCGTAGAATGCTGCAAACTCCTCCACCATCATTGTTGGGTTGATCAGTTTCTCCCCAGCCTTGTCCAGCAGGATGGGTATTCTCATCTGAGAGTTTTTCGCTTTTAATTGGGATGCCAGGATTTTCCCTGCCCTGTTCCCTTGCCTATAGTAAACTATAGTTTTTTTGTTTACGTATCGCTCTTTCTACTAGTTGTAGTTGGTTGGTTTCCATTTCTGTCCTAAGTGTGTGTGTGTAGTAAGGATTTGGTTGTGTTGCAGGGCAAGGCTTTATGTCTGTCCTCTACCTTTTTTAATTCAGCAAGTTGTCTCCTGCTTTCCTCCGTGACTGTAACGGATCACCTGGCACACCGACTGGGTACCTCCATTGATGGATGCTCCTAGTGCTTATCAAGGGCTCCAAGCACTTCTCCAGACACCATAAGTATTGCAGACCCCACAAACCGCCGCAGCTTAGTTGGAGTCTTGCCGTCTCCTACCCACCCTGGACCTATGACAGGCTCCAGTGGGTGAACCTCTCTTCCTTCAGAGAGCGAAGTAGGAACAAGCTCTTAAAAGAGCTTAGTGATTATAGCCAGGGGAGTATACAGCATATAGCAATCCCCAGTGTACATGCAGCCTTTTTCCCCACACATGAGACAAGGCTCTATGTTGATGGTAAAATAGGGACTCTGAGGGTTTATTGTCTCCTATATACAGGCTTTACCAGAAGCTTACCACCCACATGGACCTTGTGGAACACAGGAAACAAAGTTACAAAACCAATCAGGACAGACTTGTACAGTTTAGACACTCCCAGACAATGTACACAAACCCTCCCCTCTGCCTGTGATACAATTAACAAACACAATGTAATATAATGGTAGAATATGTGTATAGTGGCGCTTATAAAAATAGTGCAGAAAAAGTCAAATCAGTGGAGCTGCTACCACCACTGTGCCGTCCTCTCACAACCCGCCACTTGTAAGTTTGGATAGATAAACTGAGTGATATACAAAAACCAATCCCAGTGTAAGGTGGAGCGCTTGGAATAATATATAACTTACCCCCCTTGGAACTCTCAGTAACCTAAGGGGGGAATAAAAAGCCAATCGTGTAGAATGCTATGTGAAGGATAGAGTTAAATGGCTTGATAAGGGTTCACTCACGTGGTTCTGAGCCTAAAAGGACAGGCTCAGATCACTCTGGCAGACGTGTATATAAGGAAACACGGATCCTTTAGATATGGATGACTTTGATTCACTTTCTAGAGAAATGACAAATGCCAACTTCTAGTGTAGTAATTTTAAGGTACCGATATATATAGGTGAATTAATGGAACTGCTCACCTTTTCTAGAGCATAGAACTTGGCTCTAAGTTTACACAGCACTTGTGTCTTTCAGAGGACACATACCCTTCTTTAGATGTAGTAGGAACTTGGAATGTCGAATGCAGAATTCCACAGGTCAAATTGAAGTTAAAAAAGGGGATTTATTCAATATAAAATACACAATAAAAACAATAAATGGTAATAGATAATAAAAGTCAAATCCTGTGGCTGGTTCCGAGACGCGTTTCGCCTTGATGGCTTTTTCAATCGGTGTCTGCATTCGAGTTCTCGGTCTTCTTTTAAATGGTGTCTGTACCTTTCATTGGTGGGCAGCTTCCCGCCCTCTTGATTGGTGACCACTGTGATCGGAGTCTTTTACTTCCGGTTTCATTAACCGGAAGTGACGTGACGCGTGTATGCCGATCTCTCCTCAAATGAATCCACTGTCACCATTTTGCTTGATGGCAAAAAGAGTCCAATAGGGAACAGAACTCCCATAAAGATATGTATTAAATAGATACGGGCATTAATAAACACAATCAAAACAATGTCAATTTCAAATAGGGATGAATATATAGTAGCATAATTACATGGATATAGCATTGTAGTGTTATTATTTTAAAGAGCAACTTCATGTATTCCCTTACATGAATAAATTCATTACATATATATATATATATATACAATAAAGTGCAAGGAGTGCCAATATTTAAGGGTGAAAAAGGGTGAACCAAGGTCTTTATATTTACAACAGTGACAGAAGTGGAGCATCTGACAAACTCACTCAGGTGTCTTGGAAAAGGAGGGAAAGGTAATATATTGTCAGTCTTCAGAAACAAACTGTCATAGAAAGAAAAAAAATTTAAAAGGAAAAAAAATTATAAAAAATGACAAAGTTCGAAATCGTTGTTGAGTCCATGAGGGGTCAATGTATTAAGATAAAAAATCCACCTAATTTCCATCTGTCCTAAGCGTTTTGTCAGATCTTCCCCTCTCCAATTTGGTGTTAATTTATATATACCCATAAATTGTAAATTCTTGGGATCTTTATTATGTTTTTTCAAGAAATGGGATGATAACTATGTTTTTCGTATTTCTAATATGTTCTTGTATGCGTACATTAAGGGGACAAATGGTGCGTCCCACATATAATAAACCACAAGGGCATGTAATTACATATACAACTTTTTTCGAATAGCATGTAATTAGTTATTTTATTTTAAAACTTTGTTCGAGGTTTTTTGGATGTTTAAAAGTGGATATATGTCTTTTTTGTTTTGTGTATTTCTACATGCTCCACAAGTGCCACAACCAAAAAAGCCTCTTGATTTATTCAAAAAGTGGTTGTTTTCTTTGGCTCTTATATGATTGTGTACTAGGGTCCGGTTAAGGCTTGGGACCCCTCTATATACTATAATAGGTTTAGTAGGAAGAATAGAATTCAATGTGTCGTCATACCTTAAAATGGGTCAATGTTTATTTAAAATCTTTTTGAATTCCTTGCATATAAAAACTGGTTCATTCCTAGTATCTTTTTTATCCTTATAGATTATAAGAGAGGATCTGTCTTCTGTCTTGACCTTTTCATATGCTGTATTAAGCAGTTCATCTTTATATCCCTTTTCAAATTTTTCTTTCTATGACAGTTTGTTTATTAAGACTGTCAATATATTACCTTTCCCTCCTTTTCCAAGACACCTGAGTGAGTTTGTCAGATGCTCCACTTCTGTTACTGTTGTAAATATAAATACCTAGATTCACCCTTTTGTGTATAAATATTGGCACTCCTTGCACTTTATTGTATATATATATATATATATATGTAATGAATTTATTCATGTAAGGGAATACATGAAGTTGCTCTTTAAAATAATAACACTACAATACTATATCCATGTAATTATGCTACTATATATTCATCCCTATTTGAAATTGACATTGTTTTGATTGTGTTTATCTATCTTATCTATCTATTTTATCTATTTACTACATATCTTTATGGGAGTTCTGTTCCCTATTAGACTATTTTTGCCATCAAGCAAAATGGTGACAGTGGATTCATTTGAGGAGAGATCGGCATACACGCGTCACGTCACTTCCGGTTGATGAAACCGGAAGTAAAAGACTCCGATCACAGCGGTCACCAATCAAGAGGGCGGGAAGCTGCCCACCAATGAAGGGCACAGACACCATTTAAAAGAAGACCGGGAACTTGAATGAAGACACCGATTGAAAAAGCCATCAAGGCGAAACGCGTCTCGGAACCAGTCACAGGATTTGACTTTTATTATCTATTACCATTTATTGTTTTTATTGTGTATTTTATATTGAATAAATCCCCTTTTTTTAAACTTCAGTTTGACCTGTGGAATTCTGCATTCGACATTCCAAGTTCCTACTACATCTAAAGAAGGGTATGTGTCCTCTGAAAGACACAAGTGCTGTGTAAACTTAGAGCCAAGTTCTAGGCTCTAGAAAAGGTGAGCAGTTCCATTTATTCACCTATATATATCGGTACCTTAAAATGACTACACTAGAAGTTGGCATTTGTCATTTCTGTAGAAAGTGAATCAAAGTCATCCATATCTAAAGGATCCGTGTTTCCTTATATACACGTCTGCCAGAGTGATCTGAGCCTGTCCTTTTAGGCTCAGAACCACGTGAGTGAACCCTTATCAAGCCATTTAACTCTATCCTTCACATAACATTCTACACTATTGGCTAACAAACACAATGGGCTAACTTAATTACTCACAGGCAGAAAACACACATTTTTCCCAAAACACAGAAAACACCCCAAAACACCACATATCCCCACAAATCCACGGATAGCCCGGATCTGGGTGAACAACATATCCAAAAGTCACCCAGATCAGAGCAGGGGTTCACAAATTCCATGGAAGTCACATTTGACCAACCACAAGCATGGCTTTCCTGCCCAAAACAGTTCCACAGATTTATGCTGTGTAGCCGGTCTATCTTCTCCTCTATCCTGGAGATAATTGGCTTAAGTGGGTGTGGTAACTTAATTATCTCCAGGTACAGGGAATATCTCTAAGTAAAAACTGTTACAAAAACCACACAAAAGTACATAACTCATATAATACAATGTTTAACCTATATGTCCAACATATCCCCAGATAGCTTGGATCTGAGCGCTCAATATTTCCGATCTCACGAATACAGTTGGAACGCCATGTGGTTAAACAATAGCAAGGGCTGATGAGAGATTGAGGAGGGACAAAGCAGCCAGTTTCAACTAGTCTGGCAGTGTCCCTGGGACAACGCCCTGCTGGAGAACAGTAGGGCAGGAAAAATGGGGAGGGGAAGAGGCACATTTTCCCATGGAAGTCACTTCCCATGGAAGTCTTTTTGCAGGGCCCATAATCCTGGGGCAAAAGGCTGGCAAACAGGCCCCTCCAAAACCCAGTGGCAAGGTTATTTTCGCAACAGTGACCTTTTGTCTTAGTTGTGCGCCTTGTTTGATTAGGATGCCTCATACCACTGCCTTATGGGCAAGCCATGTGGTGGGGAGATTCGTGTCAGTATTTTGGTTGTCTACAAAGAAGTTCGCTATCCTTCTCCTCACCTCAGCTGCCAGTTCTGTGCGGTCTATGAGTGACTTATTGAGTCGACACAGTCCGCGTCCTGGTTGAGTAGAGTGTTGTGAAAGTGGTCAGGAGGGGAGCGTGGTCTGACCAAGTGATAGGGGCAATGGTAACTTCATCTAGAGTGTCTAAAGTTTTCATGTCAACCAGGCACATGTCTATGCAAGAGTATTGGTTGTGGACTTTTGAATAACAAGTGTAATCTCTAGTAGCTGGGTGCAGAGAGCGCCATGTGTCATATAGGCCGTGGGAGTGTAGTAGGGGAAATAGTATGGTGCAGAGGAGGTGGGCTCTTAAGTGGGAATCCGGGTTGCCGGATCTGTCAAGGTCGGGGTCTAGTACGCAGTTGAAGTCTCTGCAGACAATCGTTGGGCCCTGCTTCAGCTTGTCAATTTTGTTCAGTGCTTTTTTAATAAAGTCATATTGGTTGGTGTTGGGAGCATATAGGTTGGCTATGGTCACTGGGGTATCGTTGAGCATTCCAACCAGTATTAGGAGCCTGCCATCAGTGCTTTTGTATTCCTTCTCAGATTGAAAGGGCCAGTCTTTGTGGAACAGTATACTAAGTACAGGGAGGCCTGTCACAAATTTTGTTAGGTGGCAACGTGTGGTAAGTTAACGGGTACCTGGATGAGGAAAACCTAGGGGGTTCAGAGCGGGTAGAGGCCCCAGGCCCACAGCATGTCCATGCTTTGTTCTGGGTCATCCATTTCCGTTAGAGATCCATTGCACCAAATCAGGATTTTTGTGGGGAAGCCCCACTGGTATGGTACCTTGTTGTTTCAAAGGCACTTGGTGATGTTGATGAAATCCTTCCTTCTGGACATCGTTGTGGTCGACAGGTCAGCATATAAGGACACCCCCATGTAGTCAGGTGGCATCCCCATTGCCTTCTTCTACGCTGTCAGTATGGCCTCCCTGGAGCTGTAGTAATGGAGCCTGGTGACGATGTCTCTGGGGATGTCTTGTGCCAAGTTTTTTTTTGGGGTACTCTGTGTGCCCAATCTAGGCACAGGTCAGCATGTTCCAACTTGGGCTGTATAGCGTGGAAGAGGTGCTGGAGGTAATCTGGTAACGCCTCGTTCGTGACTGACTCTGGG
Source organism: Pelobates fuscus (assembly GCF_036172605.1). Taxonomy (NCBI): domain Eukaryota; kingdom Metazoa; phylum Chordata; class Amphibia; order Anura; family Pelobatidae; genus Pelobates; species Pelobates fuscus. The sequence goes on along the minus strand of NC_086320.1, from coordinate 214,021,944 downwards.
ACCCCATGCACGCGGATATTATTGCCAGTGTTTCAGTGAGGTGTTTGTGTTTTTCAATAAACACTGGAAAGTCCTAAAAGGAGATACAACACTCGACACCATTCTGGACAAGAGACCCAAGATAATTTATTCTCGAGCACCAAACCTTAAAATGCTGCTAGCTCCAACATTAACCCCGTAAGGACACATGACATGTGTGACATGTCATGATTCCCTTTTATTCCAGAAGTTTGGTCCTTAAGGGGTTAAAGGAAACATAAAACAAAAATATAAATATAAGTAATGCAGGGTTCCACAAGTGCAATAGGTGTCTGGGTTGCACGAACAATCCAACACAAGAATCCACCATTAAAGAGTTCAAAAGTATGAAGGAAGATTCAAAACAAGGACACATTTTAGCTGTAACACAGTTGCAGTCATCTTCCTTCTAATATGTCCCTTTAAGAAATATTATATTGAAAGAACAAAGGGGCCTTTCAAGATAAGATTGGGGGAGCATATCTGCAATATTTATCACCCATAATCTCTCCAGAATATTCTCTATCCACCACTCGAGGGACCCTTGAGGTCTAGAATGTTTAGCTATAGAGAAAGTCGATACTCATTGGAGAGGAGGGGATTTAGAGAAAGTCCTAGACAGGACAGAGGCAAAATGGATTTTCAGACTTAATAGTTTGGAACCCATAGGCCTTAATATAGATTTTTAGCTGAATGCTTTCCTTTAAGATTATGATTTGATGGTATGGAAACGAGGACTCTCCCCCAACACTTCTTTTCTTCTTCTTCATTTTTTCTTCCTCTTTTCTTTTATTTATATTGATGAATCTTTCTATTTGTCTGTTTCTACTCGACAATTTTACCACATGACAGGAGGCTTCATATTTGCATATCTTTCTTTACTGAAAACTCCAGCAGCATAGAAACAGTAACAACCAATCAGAGAAAAGATATGCTGCCCATAAAAGGGTCTGTCTATGACATCATTTCCTCTTTCTTTGCTGCTCCAGCCATCAACAGGTCAGAGTATTTTTCTACCTGGTATTTCATATCGATTATCTAATGTTATTCTGTATGGTACACTGTAGACTTGGGCATTTCAGAACTTTTCGTTTCGTACGAATGTATTCGTACGAAAAATAAAGTAGTTTAGTCAGAACCGAAATTCGTCAATTCTTTCATTCGTTTTCGTACGATATTCGTTAGTATTTTCGTTTCGGATAAACTCGTTCGTTCATTCGGCTTGTTCATTTAATTGAACCAAATGAATTCATTCATATTCATAACACTATGTTCCCTAATCCCTAAATACCGAATAGCTTCAACCGAACTCAGTAAAACCATTCGTTTCAAATGTTGAACATTTCTCTAACAACATGGCATTGAATGCTGTATTTCGTAATTTCGTTTAATTTACGCCTAAAACTCCCGAATGTTCAAATGTACGAACGCTGCCATTCGCATGAAAATTAATTGGCTCTATTAGTAAACTACCGAACACCACTTACTATAGTCATTCGCATGGCGAATGACATTGCAAATGCAATGCATTGCTTTGCTTTTGCTTAGTTTTTCTTTTCAACGTGTATTTTATTGAGATTTTCAGTAGGGGGGTACAGAAGGGAAGAAGGAGGAAAAAAGGGGAACATACATTTCTCTAACAACATGGCATTGAATGCTGTAGTGTATTTCGTAATTTCGTTTAATTTACGCCTAAAACTCCCGAATGTTCAAATGTACGAACGCTGCCATTCGCATGAAAATGAATTGGCTCTATTAGTAAACTACCGAACACCACTTACTATAGTCATTCGCATGGCGAATGACATTGCAAATGCAATGCATTGCTTTGCTTTTGCTTAGTTTTTCTTTTCAACGTGTATTTTATTGAGATTTTCAGTAGGGGGGTACAGAAGGGAAGAAGGAGGAAAAAAGGGGAACATACATTTCTCTAACAACATGGCATTGAATGCTGTAGTGTATTTCGTAATTTCGTTTAATTTACGCCTAAAACTCCCGAATGTTCAAATGTACGAACGCTGCCATTCGCATGAAAATGAATTGGCTCTATTAGTAAACTACCGAACCCCACTTACTATAGTCATTCGCATGGCGAATGACATTGCAAATGCAATGCATTGCTTTGCTTTTGCTTAGTTTTTTTTTTCAACTTGTATTTTATCTAGATTTTCAGTAGGGGGGTACAGAAGGGAAGAAGGAGGAAAAAAGGGGAACATACATCAAATATATAATCCAGTACAGCATATACATCCAGTGTGATTGCGCAAGGAAACATATTCACAAAAACATAAGTTTACGGCTTTAGGTTCACAAGATCCTACCCTGTCAACTTTGTAATGGTTACAGATTATAGATTAGTTACACAACATGAGTGACTGACTACATATATATACCATGGAGGACACCATAGACATTTAGATGATCAGAGGATTATGTGGTTAGGTGGTGAGATGGGTGGACGAAGATTAGTAAAATTTTTGGAAGCGTTATGCGTTCAGGAAATAGAGACCGGTAACGGCCGGGGATGATATTCTGGTGTTTGCCGTCATCAACACTACGGCATATACTGAGTTAAGTTACTGAATTAAGCTCTACTAACTCTGTGTCGTTGGTTATATTATATTCTTTCAATATTGATTGTTAATGATTGTTAATAACCTGCATCAGTAATGCTTCATTGCTTAGCATAGGGATACCTACATCTTACTGTGTCAATAGGTCATCTAGTTCAACTATAGGGGTGTACTGTCTAGTGTCTAGGTTTTTTTTGGCTTCAGACATGAGTCATGCTTCCCTGACAGGTGGTACTGGCAACACAGTATCATTTTAGCAGAGAGTGGGAAAGTAGGAGCCAATTAAATGGGCTTTTACATACTGCCAGACAAAACTGTAAAAAATAAAAGTATCAACTTCAATGCAAAATCTATCCAGATTTTCTATAGGCCAGCCATTCAGCCATTTTGGAGCTCAGCCAGCCCACTACCCTGTGTCAGCCATTTTAGTCATTTTTATTGGGACCTTGCCAGAAGTGGTCATGTCCTCCTCCAGCTCCTCTAGTGATTCAGCTATGGATATAGTGGAGGGGGGCATTGGCCCTTCTGGCCAAGATCAAGGAGAAGCAAGTGGGAGAAGCAAGAAGAAGCAGAGAGAGCCAAGGATTTTAAAAGTAGCATGTCCTGGGAGGAAGAGTAAATATGCTCACAGCTTTGGTGCAGAGGAGAATAAAGTACTGGTAAACAAGCTTTGCCAGTACTACCAATGTATATTTGGGGGAGCAGCCAAAAATACTTCTAGAGCAAGAAAAAACAAAATGTGGAGGAAGATTGCGGCAGCGGTGAACACTGTTGGAGGGAACAACCGCACTGAATACGTGGTGAAGAAACGGTAAGTGCACTTATATTCCTTAAAAAATAATTTTCTTTGTGCCATGTTTTTTAAAACTTTTTTTTTCCTCCATGTGCTTTTGCTACACCCCCACCCCCACCAGTGGCAGCTATGCTTTTAAGTCTTTTAAAAGTGAGGGTTGGGTCACTTAAGCACATAGAGGGAAAAAAACATGAAAATGTTAGTACTCAGTCAGTGCAGGGATAATGGGAATGGTAGTACTTAGTCAGTGCAGGGATAATGGGAATGGTAGTACTTAAGTCAGTGCAGGGATAATGAGAATGACAGCACACAAAGTACTACCATTCTCATTATCCCTGCACTGACAGTCAGACTCAGCATACATCAAACATAAACCCTTCCAAAAATCAGCCAAATCCCCCCAGTGGATCAAAAGTTAGCTGGAAGTCCTTTATGACCGACCGCAAGCACAATTTCCTGCCCAAAACAGTTCCATAGATTTGGGCTGTGCGGTCGGTCAATTTCATGCGAAAAAACGACTAAGTCCCATTTCGAACGGGACTTAGTCTCTGGAGCTGCAAGTTCCGTATGGGAGAAGGTAAGGGTCAGCGGTGTTCGGCAGAATGTGTAGCCGATTTTAGTTCCACAGAATCTTTAGCATACACCGCTGACCGCATTTGAGGAAACCAAGATGGCTGCCGCCACGTGCAATTAACCTGCAGTAACCTCACAGCCTGGGAGGTAAATTGCCTGCACACTTTAACTTCTGGGTGGTCTGCCTGTGTGGTACTTGGTTCAGTAAGCCCTATTTACTGAACCAAGTGGGAGAAAGCCAGGGGCAAGTTATTTTACAGGTCTGGGGACATAGTCTTAAAGGGACATTGTTCAGCAAAGTCACAATATGTCCCCCAGACGGTTCTTAAAGGGCCATACACACCCAATAAAAGTCCATAAGTTTTCAGGGGCACAATCTTCCAGGGGCCATAGTCATGAGGAAGGAGGCTGGCAAATAGGCTTCTACACAATCCAGGGAAGCAGGGCAATTTATCATTTAAAGGGCCAGTTACAAATAGCAATTTGTAACAGTATGACTTAGTGCAGGGATAATGAGAATGACAGCACACAAAGTACTAACATTCTCATTATCCCTGCACTGACTGAGTACTACCATCGTCAATATCCCTGCACTGACTGAGTACTACCATCCTCATTATCCCTGCACTGACAGTCAGTGCAGGAATAAATGAGAATGACAGAACGCAGTCAGTGCAGGGATAATGAGAATGACAGCACACAAAGTACTACCATTCTCATTATCTGACTGTCAGTGCAGGGATAATGAAAATGGTAGTACTCACTCAGTCAGTGCAGGGATAATGGGAATGGTAGTACTTAGTCAGTGCAGGGATAATGAGAATTACAGCACACAAAGTACTACCATTCTCATTATCCCTACACTGACTGAGTACTACCATTCTCATTATCCCTGCACTGACTGAGTACTACCATCCTCATTATCCCTGCACTGACTGCGTTCTGTCATTCTCATTTATTCCTGCACTGACTGTCAGTGCAGGGATAATGAGGATGGTAGTACTCAGTCAGTGCAGGGATAATGAGGATGGTAGTACTCAGTCAGTGCAGGGATAATGAGAATGGTAGTACTCAGTCAGTGTAGGGATAATGAGAATGGTAGTACTCAGTCAGTGTAGGGATAATGAGAATGGTAGTACTTTGTGTGCTGCCATTCTCATTATCCCTGCACTGACTAAGTACTACCATTCCCATTATCCCTGCACTGACTGAGTACTACCATTTTCATTATCCATGCACTGACTGTCAGTGCAGGGATAATGAGAATGATAGTACTTTGTGTTCCTTCATTCTCATTATCCATGCACTGACTGTCAGTGCAGGGATAATGAGAATGGTAGTACTTTGTGTGCTGTCATTCTCATTATCCCTGCACTGACTTAAGTACTACCATTCTCATTATCCCTGCACTGACTGCGTTCTGTCATTCTCATTTATTCCTGCACTGACTGTCAGTGCAGGGATAATGAGGATGGTAGTACTTAGTCAGTGCAGGGATAATGAGGATGGTAGTACTTAGTCAGTGCAGGGATAATGAGAATGGTAGTACTGACAGTCAGTGCAGGGATAATGAAAATGGTAGTACTCAGTCAGTGCAGGGATAATGGGAATGGTAGTACTTAGTCAGTGCAGGGATAATGGGAATGGTAGTACTTAAGTCAGTGCAGGGATAATGAGAATGACAGCACACAAAGTACTACCATTCTCATTATCCCTGCACTGACAGTCAGACTCAGCATACATCAAACATAAACACTTCCAAAAATCAGCCAAATCCCCCCAGTGGATCAAAAGTTAGCTGGAAGTCCTTTATGACCGACCGCAAGCACAATTTCCTGCCCAAAACAGTTCCATAGATTTGGGCTGTGCGGTCGGTCAATTTCATGCGAAAAAACGACTAAGTCCCATTTCGAACGGGACTTAGTCTCTGGAGCTGCAAGTTCAGTATGGGAGAAGGTAAGGGTCAGCGGTGTTCGGCAAAATGTGTAGCCGATTTCAGTTCCACAGAATCTTTAGCATACACCGCTGACCGCATTCGAGGAAACCAAGATGGCCGCCGCCACGTGCAATTAACCTGCAGTAACCTCACAGCCTGGGAGGTAAATTGCCTGCACACTTTAGCTTCTGGGTGGTCTGCCTGTGTAATACTTGGTTCAGTAAGCCATATTTACTGAACCAAGTGGGGGAAAGCCAGGGGCAAGTTATTTTACAGGTCTGGGGACATAGTCTTAAAGGGACATTGTTCAGCAAAGTCACAATATGTCCCCCAGACGGTTCTTAAAGGGCCATACACACCCAATAAAAGTCCATAAGTTTTCAGGGGCACAATCTTCCAGGGGCCATAGTCATGAGGAAGGAGGCTGGCAAATAGGCTTCTACACAATCCAGGGAAGCAGGGCAATTTATCATTTAAAGGGCCAGTTACAAATAGCAATTTGTAACAGTATGACTTAGTGCAGGGATAATGAGAATGACAGCACACAAAGTACTAACATTCTCATTATCCCTGCACTGACAGTCAGTGCAGGGATAATGAAAATGGTAGTACTCACTCAGTCAGTGCAGGGATAATGGGAATGGTAGTACTTAGTCAGTGCAGGGATAATGAGAATTACAGCACACAAAGTACTACCATTCTCATTATCCCTGCACTGACTGCGTTCTGTCATTCTCATTTATTCCTGCACTGACTGTCAGTGCAGGGATAATGAGGATGGTAGTACTCAGTCAGTGCAGGGATAATGAGGATGGTAGTACTCAGTCAGTGCAGGGATAATGAGAATGGTAGTACTCAGTCAGTGTAGGGATAATGAGAATGGTAGTACTCAGTCAGTGTAGGGATAATGAGAATGGTAGTACTTTGTGTGCTGCCATTCTCATTATCCCTGCACTGACTAAGTACTACCATTCCCATTATCCCTGCACTGACTGCGTTCTGTCATTCTCATTTATTCCTGCACTGACTGTCAGTGCAGGGATAATGAGGATGGTAGTACTTAGTCAGTGCAGGGATAATGAGGATGGTAGTACTGACAGTCAGTGCAGGGATAATGAAAATGGTAGTACTCACTCAGTCAGTGCAGGGATAATGGGAATGGTAGTACTTAGTCAGTGCAGGGATAATGGGAATGGTAGTACTTAGTCAGTGCAGGGATAATGGGAATGGTAGTACTTAGTCAGTGCAGGGATAATGAGAATTGCAGCACACAAAGTACTAACATTCTCATTATCCCTGCACTGACTAAGTACTACCATTATCATTATCCCTGCACTGACCAAGTACTACCATTCTCATTATCCCTGCACTGACAGTCAGTGCATGGATAATGAAAATGGTAGTACTCAGTCAGTGCAGGGATAATGAGAATGACAGCACACAAAGTACTACCATTCAGATATAGCAATCGGATGGGTGTACTGTGCATGCGCGCGACACATCCATCAGACATCCACAAGAGGTGGAGTTAACCCCTAAAGATAATTATTGCAGTTGCAATAATTGGGACACTGAACCCAGACCACTTCAATGTGCAGAATTGTTCTGGGTGCCTATAGTATCCCTTTAAACATGTCGGTATACATATATATAGAAACATATTAAAGTAATTAATCAATCACACATGTCATTGCAGTTACTACGACATCAGGCGGATGGTGAAGAGGAAGGTGAAGGCAGCAGCCGCCTCCAGGAAGACAGGAGGTGGTTCACAAGACAAAGAACCGAACCTGCTGCCCTATGAAGAGGAGCTCCTGCAGTTCCTGGGAAGAGACAACATCCTTGGGATTGAGGGGACAACTGGCACTGAAACATCTGAAGGTATGTTGTTAAAGGACCACTATAGTGCCAATAAAAGAAACTCGTTTTCCTGGCACTATAGGGTAATTAGGTCCCCCCCACTCTCGTGGTGCCCTTCCCACTTCAGCCACTTACCTTTCTCCAGCACCGGGCTCCCTCGGCGCTGGGGAACACTCCTCTCTCTGCCGACGTCAGCTCCGAATGCGCAGCAAGAGCCGTGCACGCATTCAAACCGCCCACAGGAAAGCATTACTCAATGCTATCCTATGGACTTCCAGCATCTTCTCACTGTAATTTTCACAGTGAGAATCGCAGAAACGCCTCTAGTGGCTGTCAGTGAGACAGGCACTAGAGGCTGGATTAACCCTCAGTGAAACAGCAGTTTCTCTAGAACTGCTATGTTTTCAGCTGCAGGCTTTAAACTAGAGGGACCTGGCATCCAGACCACTTCATTGAGCTGAAGTGGTCTGGGTGCCTATAGTGCTCCTTTAAATTCATATTTGTCAGTCAAAATGTACATATATCAGTTTTCTTGTGTTAACCCTCCAATTTGTGTTTTCTATGCCATCAGTGCAAGCCCCTCAATCCCCTGAAGAGGCACCAGGAACTGCAGGAGATGTGGTCTCCATGGAGAGCAGGGCAGCAGGTTCACCTCCTGTCTCCCTGGAAATGCGCCTGGCTTCACTTTCCTCTGGTAAGTATTTGCATAGCATTGTAAGATGAATGTTATATATGTGTGTGTGTGTGCGTGCATTTAAACATACACACACACGTATGATTTTACTGTATATGAAGTTAATTTATCACATACATGTATTTCAGACCATCCGCAACTTGTCGATGTTCCTTCACCACGTATGAGTGTGGTTTCCCTCCAACAGCCGGCCACTGGTGTCCAGGAACAGGGATCCACTGCTGAGCGTAAGTAAAAAATGCTTTAACTGTACACATTTTCTTTACATGCATACTAGTTTATGTAACAATCAGGGCCGGGTCGACCGCTAGGCAAACTAGCCGTCTACCTAGGGCGCACTGGCCAGGGGGCTCAATGTCTGGGTGACCAGCAGGGGTGGGGGGGCGCACATCGCTCCTCTCCTTCTGTTAACTTTATGTACTGTGGCTGAGTGTACCACGTGGATGATCTTCTGTACCATCTACTTGGCCTCTCAACGCATTTCTTTGTGCCCACCTCCCTTTCCTTCTAATCTCACTACATGTATCGTGTCCGAGTGTCCCCAGGTAGAGAATCTCCTGTTTCTTTTGCATGACAGGAAGCTGATTGTTGCACTCAACTTCCTGTCATGCAGAAGAAACAGGAGATTCTCTACCTGGGGACGCTCGGACACGATACATGTAGTGAGATTCGAAGGAAAGGGAGGTGGGCACAAAGAAATGCGTTGAGAGGCCACAAATAGACTGAAAAAGGGCTAGGGGGGACAAAGATGCATAACTATACATAGACATAATATTAAATTAATAGCATGACTGCATATATCTTATTTCCAAGTTTAAATAATATTGTTGTACAGATAATAGTAAGCATTGCAACATATGACACATGCTAACAATGTTCTTTCTCTGTTTTCCCTTATAGGTTCTGATGGTACTCTCCCCCTGCAAGAGGAGGGTACCATTACCCTAACAGCAGTGGATCCTGATTCAGAGACATCAGTGGCCGAAGAACAGTTGCCGCAACTTCCTCCAACGATGGCTGCGCTGTATGCGACGAGCCCGGCTCGTCAAGCTGAACCGGACACGTCCATACAGCAGGATATGGAATATCTGCGAGAACTTTTGCAGAATGTGGTAACCGAGGTACGCTCCATGTCAAGCATTTTGAATGAGGGCGTTAGGCAATTTACATCAGCAATGGTTTGCTTGCAGCAAAATGGTCAGCGCTTCATGGAAATGAGGGAGGAAGAGTGCATTTTAATGCGCGCGCAAGCTGCCCATAATTTGGGCATAACCCTTGCTGATGTAGATAGCCTAGTTCGTGAACAACGTGCGCAGGGTCTTCCCAGAAGGGATGATGATGATGAATAGATATCTGCGGGAATAATGCACTCAGATGTTTATTTCTCATTATCATCCACAATGTGAACACAACTGACGCTGTTCATTATAGGTTGTTATATTCTCAATTTTCTCCTGGTTTTCCCTATCCTTCCCCTGAATATACATTGGTTATTCTCCTCTGCACTATATCCTCCCAGGACTGCTCCTAACAACCTGGGCTTTCTCTGCTTCGTTGCTTCTCCCACTTGCTTTTCTAATAAAAAAAAATATTAGATTACAACTTCTGACTCCTCTTTTCTTTAATGGTGTGTGTGTGTGGGTGTATATATATATATATATATATATATATATATATACATATACATATACATATACATATACATTACATATACACACACACAAACAAACTTGAACGAAAAATATACCGTATTTATCGGCATATAACACGCACTTTTTCTCCCTGAATATAGGTGGGAAATGATGTGTGCGTGTTATACGCCGATATACCATATTTACTTACCTGTCTTGAAGCGCGGGCCGGTGTTCAGCGCGCAACGCGGTACTGGAACTTCAATTTCAGGTTCCAGTTTCCGGCGGGACTTAAAGGAAGTGTGCACATTACAATACATACAATAAACAATACACAAGATCCAGCGCACTCTCCTATCCACTAAACAGGAACTTCAATGTTGACAGATTTTATTAGTTTGTAAAAGTTTTTTTTAAAAACACCTAATCTAGGCAAATAAAAATAATGGTGGTTTAGTTACATTATATGATCATACATTGCATAAGCCTGCCACAACGTCAATGTACCCCATCTTTGGCAGGTCCTACTCTAACAGTCTAATGTCTGCTCTAATGAGATTAACAAACTAACTTGGGAAAAAATTCCATCTGAGACTCCCTGCAGTACAAGGCTAAATATAGGGACATGAGATGAGGCACCTGTAACAGGGAGGGGTGCAAAACCAAGGAGTTGGCTAGACTCCCAAATATATATATATATATATGAAACATGGGGGACGGTTGCACTCACCTGAACATGCTTAAATGGAGTGCTGCTGGGGGCCATATTATACAATAAACAATACACAAGATCCAGCGCACTCTCCTATCTACTAAACAGCAACTTCAATGTTGACAGATTTTATTAGTTTTTAAAAGTTTTTTTAAAAACACCTAATCTAGGCAAATAAAAATAATGGGGATTTAGTTACATTATATGATCATACATTGCATAAGCCTGCCACAACGTCAATGTACCCAATCTTTGGCAGGTCCTACTCTCACAGTCTAATGTCTGCTCTTATGAGATTAACCCATAGATATAAAATATTAATTGGGCCACAAATATCAATGTAAAAAATGTAATCATTGCCTCATCTCAAATTCCCAAGTCAGATCTTTCTCATCCCCCCTCCCCCTATCCAATACACTGCTGGCCCCCCTCCCCCTAATATACTGCTGTCACCCCCCTGCTCTAATATACTGCTGACCCCCCTCCCCTAATACATTGCTGACCCCCTTGTTCCCCTCCCCAATACATTACTGCCCCCCAATATATTACTGCCCTCCCTCCCCAATACATTACTGCCCCCTCCCCAATACATTACTGCACCCTCCCCAATACATTACTGCCCCTCCCCAAATACATAACTGCACCCTCCCCAATACATTACTGCCCCCTCCCCAATACATTACTGCCCCCCTCCCCAAATACATTACTGCCCCTCACCAAATACATTACTGCCCTCCCCAATACATTACTGCCCCCCCTCCCCAATACATTACTGCCCCCCCTCCCAAAATACATTACTCCCCTCCCCAATACATTACTGCCCCCTTCCCCAAATACATTACTGCCCCCCCTCCCCAATACATTACTGCCCCCTCCCCAATACATTACTGCCCCCTTCCCCAAATACATTACTGCCCCCCCTCCCCAATACATTACTGCCCCCTCCCCAATACATTACTGCCCCCTCCCCAATACATTACTGCCCCCTCCCCAATACATTACTCCCCTCCCCAATACATTACTGCACCCTCCCCAATACATTACTGCCCCTCCCCAAATACATAACTGCACCCTCCCCAATACATTACTGCCCCCCTCCCCAAATACATTACTCCCCTCCCCAATACATTACTGCCCCCTTCCCCAAATACATTACTGCCCCCCCTCCCCAATACATTACTGCCCCCTCCCCAATACATTACTGCCCCCTTCCCCAAATACATTACTGCCCCCCCTCCCCAATACATTACTGCCCCCTCCCCAATACATTACTGCCCCCTCCCCAATACATTACTGCCCCCCCTCCCAAAATACATTACTCCCCTCCCCAATACATTACTGCCCCCCTCCCCAAATACATTACTCCCCTCCCCAATACATTACTGCCCCCCTCCCCAAATACATTACTCCCCTCCCCAATACATTACTGCCCCCTTCCCCAAATACATTACTGCCCCCCCTCCCCAATACATTACTGCCCCCTCCCCAATACATTACTGCCCCCTTCCCCAAATACATTACTGCCCCCCCTCCCCAATACATTACTGCCCCCTCCCCAATACATTACTGCCCCCTCCCCAATACATTACTGCCCCCCCTCCCAAAATACATTACTCCCCTCCCCAATACATTACTGCCCCCCTCCCCAAATACATTACTCCCCTCCCCAATACATTACTGCCCCCTTCCCCAAATACATTACTGCCCCCCCTCCCCAATACATTACTGCCCCCTCCCCAATACATTACTGCCCCCTTCCCCAAATACATTACTGCCCCCCCTCCCCAATACATTACTGCCCCCTCCCCAATACATTACTGCCCCCTCCCCAATACATTACTGCCCCCCCTCCCAAAATACATTACTCCCCTCCCCAATACATTACTGCCCCCCTCCCCAAATACATTACTCCCCTCCCCAATACATTACTGCCCCCCTCCCCAAATACATTACTCCCCTCCCCAATACATTACTGCCCCCTTCCCCAAATACATTACTGCCCCCCCTCCCCAATACATTACTGCACCCTCCCCAATACATTACTGCACCCTCCCCAATACATTACTGCCCCTCCCCAAATACATAACTGCACCCTCCCCAATACATTACTGCCCCCCTCCCCAAATACATTACTCCCCTCCCCAATACATTACTGCCCCCCTCCCCAAATACATTACTCCCCTCCCCAATACATTACTGCCCCCTTCCCCAAATACATTACTGCCCCCCCTCCCCAATACATTACTGCACCCTCCCCAATACATTACTCCCCTCCCCAATACATTACTGCCCCCTTCCCCAAATACATTACTGCCCCCCCTCCCCAATACATAACTGCACCCTCCCCAATACATTACTGCCCCCCTCCCCAAATACATTACTCCCCTCCCCAATACATTACTGCCCCCTTCCCCAAATACATTACTGCCCCCCTCCCCAATACATTACTGTCCCCTCCACAATACATTACTGCCCCCCTCCCCAAAAACGTTGCTCCTAGCGCTCACCAAAGGACCATCAACACCGTAGACACCATGAGTACCGCTGACTTCATGAACCGCCGCTGCTGGGCTGGAATCACTCTGTCTGCTATCCACCCTGGACTTATGACCAGGTTCTAGTGGGTGAACCTCTTCCTTCTGTAGAGGGAAGCAGGATCAGGAACAAGAGCTCAGTAGCTAAGGGAGTACGCAGAGCATGCTGGGCTCGCATAGAGCAGTGGCTGGCAGGAGGGAGAACGTGGAGGGAGTCTGCTGGGCTCCTCTTTGCTGCCCCAACTACAGGCTACAGTTAAGAGGCAAGGAGGGGGAAATACTTTTTTTTTTTTAATTATACAAATTCTACATTAAAAAAAATAATCCCAGCAGCATTTGTCACACATCCAACACACACACACACACACACACATCAAACAGACAAACAGCATCCACTACACAACAACACACATCATCCACTACACAACCACACACATCATCCACTACACAACCATACACATCATCCACTAAACAACCATACACATCATCCACTACACAACCATACACATCATCCACTACACAACCACACACATCATCCACTACACAACCATACACATCATCCACTACACAACCACACACATCATCCACTACACAACCATACACATCATCCACTACACAACCACACACATCATCCACTACACAACCACACACATCATCCACTACACAACCACACACACATCATCCACTACACAACCATACACATCATCCACTACACAACCATACACATCATCCACTACACAACCATATAACTAGAAAGAAATTTGAGAAACCCTAAGCTCAATTACAGTCAAAGTGTAGAGCAGGGTACCCCAATTTAGGCAGATTAAATTTAAGAAAGGCAATCTGCTCCATGAGATGAGGTGACATTTGTGAGCGCTGTGGATTCAGTATATTACCGGTTACCGAAAACACACGCTCACTTGGGACAGTGGTTGGCGGACATGAAAGCAGCTCCTGCGCAACCAATGAGAGTGCAGGCCACACACTCTTCTTCTCATCCCAATAGCTAAGAGGGTCGACATTATGGGGCAAAGGAGGTTCAGAGAGGTACGCTCTGACCATTTCTGAGGCAGTGCTCTCCTGTCTGCTGCTAGCACTCTCAGTGGGTCCAACTATATCCTCAAGCAACTCTTCCCAAAATGCAGCTGCTCCACTCAGTTGTGTGGTGGTGGTGGTAGTGCCACTGCTTCTGCAAGAAGTGGCCGACATCTCAGCCTCCTGCTGAACTACTCCCTCATACAGCATTCCCCTCTTTTGCTGCCAGTCACACACCCTCTGGATCAGTTTCTCCCTCCAATTTGTTAAGTTATTGGATCTGAGTGCAAGCTTTCCCTTAATCCTTGGATCACACAGGCAAGCTAGCATCAGTTCAGGAGAATTATCCAATCGCTCACGTAGGCGAACTTTAAGCTGATCCTTCAGCCTCCTGACCAGAGTTACTACATCAGGATGTAAAGGATCACCTTGAACAACCTCTTGGCGTTCAAGGAAGACACCCATCTTGCTCCCTAGATGGGTGAAAACAGGGATTACCTGTCCCAGATTGGCAGTGTTCAAGCTTAAATTTTCAGTGGCATCCCTGAAGGGTTTCAGGACTGCCACTAGCTGAGCAATCACTGTCCAATCGTCTCTACCTAGTGGAGAACCAATACCAATGTACTGGTCTGATGACAGACTATGGATTGCCCTCTGCTGCTCTAAAATCCTCTCCAGCATCTCTACAGTAGAGTTCCACCGTGTACTGACATCTTGTCGTAGACAGTGTGTGGGAAGACCTGCCTTCTCTTGTTCCTGCCTCAACAGTTGGCTAGCCTTCACACTGCGGTGGAAGTGCCCAGCAATCCTCCTGCACCTTTCAATCACACTGGAAACTCTGTTATTACCTTCTGGGATTGCTGACTTTACTACTAGATGGATAATGTGCGCTGCACAGCGCACACCAACAAGGTTGCCATCACGCAGAGCTTTCACCATATTTGTAGCTCCATCAGTAACCACAAAGCCCACTTCTACATTGGTGCCTGCCTCCGCTCCAACCCAAAGAGACACCATCCTCCTTACTGCCTGCAGAATGTTATCTGAAGTGTGTTTTTCATCCATCACTTCAGCATGGAGAAGGAAAGAGCGATAGCCCAGCTGATCAGATACACCTCCCTTTCTGCTAGACACTGCTGCTGAAGTTGCAGCAGCAGCTTCCTGAGACACACCAGGCTCCCACCAGTGTGCTGTCAGGGAAAGGAAGGCATGCTGGCCACTTGGTGCACTCCACAAATCTGTGGTAAAATGCACAGACTGACCAGCAGCCTTCGAAAGCTCCCTTTTAACTACTCCAACACAGGACCGGTAAAGTGAAGGGACTATCCTCCTGCTGAAAGTGGAGCGTGAGGGAAGATGATATTGTGGAGCCACAGCCTCCATCAACTGTTTGAAAGGCTGCCCTTCTATCATAGAAAATGAAGCACCCCCAACAGCAATTAACTGGCCAATAAGTCGCGTAATTTTATTGGCCTGCTGTTTAGACATAGCCCTGGAGTGGAATCCCCCAAATTGTTCCAGGGTGGGCTGGACGCATTGTGATGCTCCAACCAGTCTTGGTTGTTGGCTGGCAGCACCAGTAGCTCTTGGCTCTGCAACACCTCCCATGTCACTCCTAGCTGCCATGGTACTGGACACTGTAATAGTAGAAGCTATGCTGCCTGCCCTAGTACTTTCTGCCTCTTCCCTCAATAACACAGCCTTGTGATGGCTGCGAAGGTGATGGTTCATCCCTGCACTGGTGAGATGACCCAACACTCTCCCCCTGCTAACTTCCTTCCCACAAAGTTTGCACTTTGCAAAGCGCCCATCTCCAACACTTTCAAAGTGATCCCAAACTTTGCTGCGGCGCAAAACATTGGCACTTGCCCTTCGGGATTCTGCTGCTAATGGTGGTGTAATAATTGGTGGTGGGGGTGGTGGTGGTGGTGGTGGTGGTGGTGGTGGTGGTGGTGGTGGTGGTGGTGGTCTGCTAATGGTTGAAGTAGCAGGTGCTACTATTGGAGAAAGTGGAGAGGAAGGGGAAAAATGTGCACTTGTAGCAGGAGAAAAGGTTGGACTGCTCCCTGAAGAATTCTGACTTTCCTCTACTATCTCATCCTCATTCTCAGGCTCATAGTCAAGCTCTTCATCAGCCAGACTAAATGCAATTCCTGCAAGGTTGGGGGTAAGACTGATATCACCTCCAGGAATAATAGGACTAGGAGCACTGGGTAGCATTGGCAATGGCAACAACTCCTGTGCTGAGGTGCCGCTGTCAGTGGTAGAAGCAGGCGCAGCACTGGTGGTGGTGGAAGTGGTGGTCTTGAGAGGGGGATTAGGAAACAGCCTCCGTGTACAAGAAGGACGCTTCTTAGCAGCACGACTCACAGGCCTGCTTGTGGTATTGGAAGATGCTTGGGGAAAAACACGCTTCCTCTTACTTATTGGGCTACTCCTACTACCAGTTGTGTTTTTAGTATTAGTAGCCATAGTGCTCACCCTTAAAAGCCCTGCTGGTTTCCCTTTGCCATAGAAAAGACTTGCAATTCTGGGCCTTGCTGCACTGCTGCCTGCTATTGGTGCCACTGCCTTTCCTTGACCAGACTTTGGCCTCCTAGGTGGTGAGTCTGACATAGCAGCACTCCTTGACCGCTTAGGCTGACGCATAGGCTGCGTACTCAAACTACCACTACTTGTGGTGGTGGCGGTGGTATTGGTGGTGGTGGTGGCTGACTGACCCTCCCTCACTTTACTAGTGGATGAACGTTTAAGAGGATCCATTTAGAATTTTAAAATAGTAAGAAAAGAAAAGAAAAGAAGTTGAAGAAAAGAAAAGAAAGAGATAATGTAATGTATGTACTATGTGGTGTTTTTAAAATAACGTTTATATTTTTATTAAAAAGGATTATTTGAAGTTTGGTGCTATGCTAATATACAGATCAACACAGATAAAAAAAAAAAAAATAGAGACACTAGTACTGAGGCAGATTTCTTCACTCTAGTGCTTTCTGAGGAACTATACAAAACTGCACTGTCTGCCAACAACAAGTGCTCCCTGCTCGACTACTGCAAAAAACAGCGTATGAAAAAATTTACTAATATTAGAAAAATAAAATAATAAAAGGTTTACTACAGCTACCTTGAAGCTTAGGTTAGGACAGTCACACAGTCAATCAGAAACTAAAATGAACCAAATAAAAACAGCAACCAGTTAGCTTCACTGATTGCTGTTAAACAAACACACTAACTGAACTAATAAAAATCAGTTAATGAAAAAAGGAATTTCTTCACAACAGCAGTCAGAACAGTTAACTTCACTGCTGATGCTGATGTGAGCACAAAAAGAAAATGACACTAAAAGTGTGAAAAATGTAAAACAAAAATAGACTGTTTGATTGACTAGTGTGTTTTCTGTTCTAACAAAGCACAAAGAGACTGTACTACAACAAATATATAGTCTAAACTGAAGATAATTCTATCAACTTAATAAAATGTTTTAATTAAAACTGAAGCTAATTCTATTAACTGAATAAAAAAATATTACTTAACTTTTATACTGACTGCCTGCAAAATGACGCAGCACCTCTGTAAAATCAATTTAACAAAAATCCACTTTGCTGCTAAAAATAATTAACAGATAAACTAGATTTCTTTTCTTCTAGGCTAACAAGCTAGTCTACCCCTAGGGCAGAAGCCCTCAGGCCCACTACGCTAAAGTACTGGACTGATTCTACCTTTACTCTAAATCTAAATCAATTTAAGCTAATTAATTTTGATTAAATAAAAATAAACAGATTTAAAAAGATTTAAAAAGTAATACCTGGTTGCTGTAGGCAGTAAGCAAGCGGGGGGGAAGGCAGGCACTGGCAGTGCCAGCCAGGCACCGTGTGGCACACTGACAGCAGCACAGCTCTCAAAAAGCACTAAAATAAAATAAAAAATTCTCAGCAATAGACTCAAATTCAACAAGTGAGAACTGGTAGGCACACCAAGACTCACTCACAGAAAATCTCTAAGACAAGCAATGAGGCTAACACAGCACAGAAGCACAGTGTGTCAACAACAAAACTCAGTCAAAGAAGGGCATAGAAAGATCCACTGCCTGCTTTTATACTGCTGTTTAGTTATTTTTTAAATCCACGATAAAGCACTCACCATTGGATAAGCCCCTACAGCATCATGTCAAAGGAGTGAGCTGATTAGATAAATGAAAATCAGCTCACTCCCATACCCCTCCTTTTTGATTCATACAAGAAGGCATCCGAATGAACTAATACACGAATTGAGGCAAATCAGTTCATTCATTAGTTCATTAGTTCATTCGTTTTTCTACCATCCCCATGTAAAGCAATGAAAAAGCACGAATGGTTTGTGCGTTCGGTAGTTTGAATTCGGTAGTTTGAATTCGGTAGTTTGAATTCGGTAGTATGCTCTCGTTCGGTAGTTTGCATTGCAATACATTACACAGAGGTGCTAAAATGTAAATTCACCCAGAGTATAATTCAAAATGCCGAATGAACGAACAAACGAAAGATTTTCGGCAAACGGCTATTCGTTTGTTCGTTCTTTAGTTTGTATAGCCTTTCGTAATTCGGTATTCGGAAGAATGACCGAAAATGCATATTTTCGTACGAAAATCCATTCGTACGAATACGAATGCCCAAGTCTAGTACACTGCATCTCATTTGACTTTCCATTTATTTTAGTGTGTACTGCTTGGTATTTACTTCATTCCTTTACCCTGTCTACCTGTACCTGTTTTTTCTCCCCTCTCTATTAGCCCCTGTACACTGTATTATTTGCTTTCAGGCGATCCGCGGACGGCGTGGCTCCCCGTGCCTCGCTCGCCGCGCGGACCTGTCTGCTCTCAGGGGTTGGGTGGGGACGGGTGGAGGGTAGCCGGGGTTGTACCTAGTTCTGTTCCTCGTTTACCGCGTCCCGTGGGTTAATCGTGGCCGCAATCGGGAGCTTTTTCTCCACGCGGCCGGCGGCCATCTTGGATCTCGCGGTTGTCGCGAGATCCGCGGCGGCCGTCTATTGTACCTCGCGGTGGCTCGGTGTTCACCCGACCGCCGCCACGGTACCGGGGATCACCCTCAGGGGGACTCCCCGCTCTCTCCCCTGCCTCCTGCGTTTCAAAGGTGCAGGGGAAAGCAATAATTTTTTCGGGCAGTCTGTCCCTAAGGCTGCAGAAGTGTAACACGTTTATGTGTATCTGCCTCAGGGAGGCAAAGAGAAATGCATGCATATGTGTATATATATTTTCACAATGGTATTTGAAGGCTTATATGATACATACTATCGCTGAATATTATACAGCAATTTAAAGGGACATACCCCTATCTCCCCTCCCTCAGGGGATTGTCTGTGATTACTTTAACCCATCCAGGGTTTTACTATATGGTTACCCCTTACAGGGTCATACCTCTATACTGCACCCAAGGGTGAAATCTATGTGGGTGTCCTCTGGGTATTTTTTCATGGCACACCACCTGGGGTGACCCCCCAGTTACGCATGCAGGGCGATACGGCCCATGTTTTTTGGTTGATGTGGGTGTCCTCTGGTTTCCACGGCACACCACCCGGGGCGAACCCCGAGAATATGCACTAGGGCGTACCTAATTCTAAAACCTAGCCCTTTGGATAAGATTACGTGCATAAAAGCCTTCTATACATGCAATCCCTACGCCGGATACCCCGGTCGTAGCGAGACCCGACAATATTGTCTATATTTTGCATACGATAAATCACCGCGGTTCCCCCCACTGAACCTTGTTCTCGTCCCACAGGTTTAACGCTACATTTGATCATGGAAGATACACAAAACACAGATTTTCAGGCCATGATCAATGCCGCCGTGGCGGCTTCTGTGGAAAAGGCCCTCTTGCGAGTCCTCCCCCACAGCCATGGTGATGCTAGCCCTCCAGAACGCATGGAAGCGTCGGGCTCTGAGGCGTCCAAGGCCAAGAGACTCAGAAAGCCTTCGAGCCCCCCCTCCGCCATGGCGAAGGGCAAGATGCCCGCCAAGCGGGTCAAGAGCGCGGACTGACAACCCGCGCCCTTCGCACCCCTATC
The DNA here is from genome assembly GCF_036172605.1 of Pelobates fuscus. Lineage (NCBI taxonomy): Eukaryota > Metazoa > Chordata > Amphibia > Anura > Pelobatidae > Pelobates > Pelobates fuscus. The sequence continues at coordinate 214,001,528 of NC_086320.1, read as the reverse complement.
CTCGGACGAGGACGATGCCTACGACCCACACCGCCTGAATGTGGTGGATGAATGGAAAAGGGACGGTTCACCCTCGGACGACGAGGAATGGCAAGACCTGCCACCCACTTCTTCGACTTATGTCAAAGAGACCTTTTTGGACAAAGAGGCTGACGACGACCACACCACCGGTCCGTCCGGAGACGGCGTCTTTATGGACGATCAGGGGATGCCGTTATTTGACCCACGCACCATCCGACACCCTCGCTCCTCGGAGTGGACACTGCCAGAACACCTGGCGAAATTTATACATTACTGGCTACGCAAGCCATTGGAAAAAGAGGTGCGGACGCGCCTCCGGGCCGAATGCCCCAGGCCCCTGATCCCCGACAAGGTGGCACTAACGCCAGAATTTGATGACACTATGGTAGTGTTTATGTCACGCTCGGGCAGAGACCCGCGCAAAGGGGTTGAAAAAGGCATAAAGGCGGCACAAGACAAGGTGCTGGATCTGCTGGGTCCCATAGCTAAGATGCTGTATCTCGCTGACATGGCCCTCAGCCAAGAATCTCCACTGGACCCTCATGTCATACGCGAATGGGCCCAATGCGCAATATGTCTGCTGGGCAACGCTAACGCAGCGCTTTGCGTCGAGAGACGCAGATCGGCACTGATCAGAATAGACAGCAAGCTCCTGGAACTGGGAGCCAAGGAATTTGGACCAAAAGCCCAGGGTCTACTATTTGGCGATGCCTTCATTACGGAGCTAAAACGGCATGTGAACTTATTCACGACCTTAAACAAGGCCCAGACTTCCCTCAGCCAGGTGTTCCACACTCCTCCCACTAGAGGTGTTTTTGGGAGGGCTGGCCGACAGCGGAACCGTGCCGCCAGCCGATTTTGGACCTCAGGTTCCAGGGCGTTTCCACAGACGTCAACCTTCTTCCCGTCCTCATCACAAAAGCCCTCTACGTTCCGAGGCGCAGGGAGGACCAGAGGTTTCAGGGGCCGCGGACGCGGACGCTTCAATAATGGTGAGTCCCTCCATACAAACAAATGCCCCAAAGTTTATTGCAGGCAACCTGTCTTCTTTTTTCCAGAACTGGGAACGGATCACCACAGACGCCTGGGTCCTCCAGACGGTGCGCGGCTTCGTAATAGACTTTACCGCGCAGCCTGTCCAAACCTCTCTTCCCCTACCGATACACATGTCGGCAGAACAAAACCGACTGGTGGACGAAGAGATCCACACGCTCTTCGAGAAGGGCGCGATTCAATACGCGCCAGACGAGGGAGGCTTTATAAGCAATATCTTCTTGGTAAAGAAGAAGACAGGCGAGTATCGGCCGGTTATCAACCTCCGACAGTTAAACGCCTTTGTGGTCTACAGACACTTCAAGATGGAAGGCATCCATCTTCTACAAGACCTTCTAGTCAAGAACGACTGGTTTACACGCCTGGACCTCAAAGACGCGTATCTCACGGTCCCTGTGGACAAAGATTACCGTCAGTTCCTACGCTTCAGATGGAGAGGACGGGTATGCCAATTTACTTGCCTGCCATTCGGCCTCAGCTCGGCTCCGTGGTGCTTCACGAAGCTATTGAGACCGGTGATGGCTCGCATCCGTACAAGAGGCATACGCTGTCTCGTATACTTGGACGATTTGCTGATTTTCTGCGAATTTGCGTCCAGGCTGCGATCGCAGACGAGATTTGTAGTTCACTTACTGGAGTCCCTGGGATTCGTGGTGAACAGGCATAAATCATCTCTCTCTCCATCCCAGTCAGTACAATTCCTGGGCTTCGACATCGATTCGAGGGAATGCGTACTACGCCTCCCCTCGAAAAAGATTGCCTCAATAAGGAAGGAAATCAGGCGAGTCTTGAAGATGGACTCCATACCGCTCAGGATGCTCGCTCGGATTGTAGGACTCCTGTCCTCATCCATTCAAGCGATATTCCCGGGCCCTCTACACTACAGGGCCATGCAACGGCTGAAAGCGGGATATCTGCGCACCGGACATTCCTACGACCACTGGATCCCACTCACTCGGGAGGTGAGATCAGAACTGCGATGGTGGTTGCTACACATACAAGCCTGGAAAGGCAAGGTGATCTTCGGCTCCTCCCCGGACTTCATCGTGGAATCGGAAGCCAGTTTATGGGGATGGGGCGCCAACTGCTCAGAGGCCTCCACGGGGGGCCCCTGGCAAGGAGAGGAAACCGGTCTTCACATCAACTGCCTGGAGTTGATTGCGGGTTCCTTCGCCATACGCAGCCTGGCCAAAGACAATTCGAACTGCTGTATCCTACTCCGCATGGACAATATTTCAGCGGTACAATACATCAACCGCCTGGGCGGAGCGAGGTCCAAAGACCTGACCGAAGCTACGAAGGACATTTACAGCTTCTGCATGCAGAGGAACATCACGTTACAGGCGGAATATCTCCCAGGGGTTTCCAACCTGACGGCGGACTGGTTCTCCTGGCACTGGAGAGACACCAGCGATTGGACACTCAACAGGGAGGTATTTCAGACACTGCGACAACGGATGGGTCCGCTATCAATAGATCTGTTCGCCTCAAGGACCAACCACCAACTACGGAGATACTACAGCCGGCTTCCGGACCTGATGGGCGAAGCGGCGGACGCTTTCCTGCAGGACTGGCCCTCACACAGAGCCTATGCTTTCCCTCCATTCTCGATGATCCCACGAGTACTACGGTACTTACGCACCCACAGGACTTCGATCCTACTCATAACACCCCTCTGGCAGAGTCAACCGTGGTTCCCGGACCTCCTGGAGATGTCCCACGACAATCCCGTTCTGCTTCCGACCTTCCCACTCCTTCTGTCGGGACCTCGAGGGGAACCTCACCCCCTCGTCCTGGAAGGCCAACTGGAACTAGTGGCTTGGACGATTTCAGGGGTTCCTGGTCAGTCCACGGCCTATCGCAGTCTACTAAAGACCTCCTTTGGGATTCGTGGGCCCCGGGCACCAGGAGATGTTACATTTCCGCCTGGTCAGCCTGGAGTGATTGGTGCGTGGAAAGGGATTCCGATCCCTTTACTGCCCCTGTCCCGCTGATACTCAACTACCTTGCCCATCTCTTCTCGACTGGTAGATCATTCAGATCCCTTAACGTGATCAGATCGGCCATTTCAGCGGCACACATCCCAGTACAAGGCAGACCGGTGGGGCAAGACCCACTGGTATGTCGCCTGCTGCGAGGCGCTAGAATGACGAGACCCCCAGCACCTAAATACTCCAACCTCTGGCAGGTGAGTAGAGTGCTGGACTTCCTGAGAGGTTGGCCGGACAACCCGTTCCTATCTCTGAAACAACTCTCAGCAAAACTGTCTCTTTTGCTATGCCTTGTCTCTTTCCGACGGGTGTCTGACATTAGAGCTTTTGACGTGGACGGTTTCTCTCTCACTCCAGAGGGAGTCACTTTTTCCATTACGAGACGGACTAAATAAGATATGCCCTCTGTATCCTACCCTTACTTTGAATCGGACCCCAAACTATGTGTTGTCAAGACACTTAGGAGATACGTAGAAATCACAGCCACTCTCCGGCACTTACCGACAGGTCAACTGCTGATTTCCTACGTGAAGCCTCACGGCCCAGTGTCTACGACCACCCTAGCCAGATGGGTTCGCTGGTTACTACAACTGGCAGGAATCGAATCTAGCTTTGGAGCACATTCAGTTAGGGGGGCGGCGGCATCCTGTCATGTGGTAAAATTGAAGATTATATTAGCTTTAGTGTACTAATAATCTTAATTTTAGTAATGACAGGAGGCGAATATTTCCCGCCCTAGGGTTTTTTCTTTCCCCCCCCAGTTTGCTTAGCTTCTTCAGGATTAAGTCTTAGTGCTCAGGTAAGCATGCAGGTTCTTACTGTATATGTTAGCATACAATTTACATTGTTTGTTATTATGCATGGATTATACAATATGTCAGTTTTTCATTTAATTTGGTATTTATGCTTCTCACGCTCTGTTTTTGATGTCATATGTTTAAATATCAGACTTCGCATCTTACTATACATTACTGCTCGGTTATACAATGGTTATGATATGCGGACACGTTGCCACGCCAGAAACCTTTCACCTTTTTCTTTTTCTTTCAGCGTGAATATCCATTTTATGGGACGAAGAATCGTCTTCCACTCCGTCACATCATGGATCTACCAAAGTTCATTATCGTTATAAGTTGTTGAATTGTTATCTGTATTGATGTTTTTATGCTTGACTGTTACTTTTTTCGCCTCAAAGAAAGAGGAAATGATGTCATAGACAGACCCTTTTATGGGCAGCATATCTTTTCTCTGATTGGTTGTTACTGTTTCTATGCTGCTGGAGTTTTCAGTAAAGAAAGATATGCAAATATTCGCCTCCTGTCATTACTAAAATTAAGATTATTAGTATACTAAAGCTAATATAATCTTCAATTTTAGTACCAGATGAATTCATTTATATGTAATTTAATTTCAGTACATATTTTTTTCATTGAGGATCCATTGGCTATCCAACAGGCTTTAGACATATCCATCTAGTTATAGTCAGGAGACTTTATGAGTATTGCAGTGACTCTTTCCTGTTTTTAAATTTTCTATTTTTTTTCACCTTTTTTTTTAAAGTATTTTAATTTGAATATTTGTATTTATATATTTTTATATATTTTTATTTATTCATTTATGTATTTGTATTTTTATTTGTTTTTCCCTTTTTATTTTTATTTTGAAGTTTATTTTTATTTTTATCTTTATACTTATTTTGATGAATTATTCTTTATCTTTTGCAGATTGAAGATGCATGGTTCTATGAAGATATTTAAAATATATTTAATATATTTTTAATCCGATTTGTTATAATTTTTCTCCAGAAACTATTGTATACAACATGCCATCGCGTATATATTCGATATCGGTAATTTATATGTTGCAACTTTGATGTTTATATTGTTCTTTTATAATGTCAACTGTAGTTGAGATCTGCATTTTTGAAGATTCATGGCTATATGAATGACTTTTATTCATTTTTATTCATTTCATGTTATTTAATAGGGCAAAACATAATTTTGTGCAATGTCATCAATTATACATTTAAATTAGGAATTTGTTTTTATAGCATCTTCATTGTTTATTTTAATATGTCATTTTTTGCAGAGATGTGTATGCTTTTTTATGTCTTTTTTATTTTTTTGCGATATATTCAACATTGATTTTTTTTAGGATGGTTAATAAAGAAAGCTGTCCAATGAAGGGTTAATAACCCTGTGTACCAATTAAACTGGGAGGTTTATAAACCGAAGAAAGTTGAAGTGATGTCATCCTCTGATGAAGTGATCAGCCGATCACGAAACGCGTAAGGCAGACATCCTACACAAGCTCTAAGGAGACAGCCAAGTGGATCACATACTAAGCCGCAGTGGAGCACATGCGGCGGGTATCCAGTATCTAACCCCTTGCAGAGATCCAGACTTCCCCCGATCCGGCCGGCAGAGGGAGCCACAAGGTTCTTCTGGTCGGTAGGACATCAACCTGGTACTTCATGCTTCTTCTTTGGATGCTTCTATGAGTGCAAGTTTTATCTTATTGATTTATTTATTTATTATTGACGGTGTCTATCGTTAATAAATTTAAATAGAAAACACCCTGTATCTGCAGTATATACTACATCATGCTACATGGACTTTACTCAGTGGCAACACTGACACATATCCTGTCAGATATTGTATCATTCCTGGTTTATGTATAGTTTTTTTCACATTAATAGGTATTAGACCGATGCTATATTATGATTTTCAGCTTCACCAGATTCTCTTCCTATTTATACCATAGTAGGCAATCAGTCTGTTATTAAGCTGATACAATTCTAATAATTGACCACATGCATCTATTTTCATTCAATATAATATATATATATATATATATATATATATATATATATATATATCATAAATTATTCCTTTTTCTGTCTAGAAAATATCCTTTTGGATCTAACTTGTGCATGAGCATCTAGTTTTCCATATCCTCTCTATAAAACACTGTTTAGTATATCTCAGTCTAACCTAGTATATGTGCATTTGTTTGACTATTTTTTTAGCGTATTGACAATCATATTCCTTCATTCCAATTTTTTCTATTTCCACTGTATTCCTGATTCTACTTTTGATTTTCGTCAATAGTCACTTTTATTTAATCCCTCCTCTGTGCCTTGGAGATAATTGGATCAGGAACTGCACTAATCTAATCCAATTATCTCCAAGCACAGAAAAACATATTTTTTCCCAAACATCCCAAAAGTACCCTAAACATGTATAAAACCCCCACAAAAGTTACATCCACTTATAGCCCTGATCTGCGTGACCAACATATCCAAAAATCACCCAGATCAGTTCAGGAATTTCCTGGAAGTCATTTGATTGACCGAACGCATGCATGGTCCCAAGCCCAAAACAGTTCCAGAAAATCAGGTCTTGCGGCCTGTCGAGTTCGGTAGTTTAACCCCTTAAGGGCCAAACTTCTGGAATAAAAGGGAATCATAACATGTCGCACATGTCATGTGTCCTTAAGGGGTTAAAAATGAACAAACTACCGAACATAGTCAATAGTCTGACCCTGGAGCTTGTTTCTCTTGTTCGTAAGAACGTTTCCACTGAACAGTGTCTTTCTAAGTGTTGTCGAACCAAACGCAGGCAATCATGGAAGTCCAGCGGTGTTCGGGAGTTTCAGTATCTGAAAATAGTTCCATGAACTTGACAACCAAACACCACTGCGTGCATTCATGCGAACAAGATGGCCACCACCTCGTGGTCGTCCATAGGAATTGCAGCCACCCAGATGAACACTTAGAACACTGAGGTGGAAATCGTTACAAAGTAGCAATTAGGCTTAACAAGCTCCAAGGTGGTCTCTGGTTCGTGTGGCTGTTCGGGTCCCAAACCATATAGTCCAAATACATGAACGGAGACCTTTATATCACATTTAACAGGGTCCATAGTCTGTGGGCAGGAGGCTGGCAAGCAGGCTCCTCCAGTAACTTGTGGCAAACTCACTTGAAAAGGGGAGTTTGTCACACAAGGTAAAGATAGAATACCAAATTATGGAGTTATCTACTGGTATTTTATTGTATTCCTCATTAGCTAATCATCTATCAGGGGCCTGGGAGTCTGATGATTCTATGTAATAGAATGAAGAGCACAACCAATACAAATAAATGTATCAGTTTAATTAAATAAAACCAAAACACATGGTCTCCATGAAAGGCATCAAAGGGCTTTTTTTTAATGTTTTTCCTTTTTTTTTTTTTAACAATGCAGTGCTAGTACAATATACAGTGCAACGCAATATTATTAATTATGGATAGTTAATAACCCAATAATACAAGGAAATAACATGTATTAGTATACCAAACAAAATATCAATAACTGTTATGCAGAAAGCATTAACTATTATTACATCAGATGTCATAAATCATGGAAAAATACAATACTGTCAAAAATAGCAAAATACATACAAAAATAAAAAGATGACTACAAGAATAGTGAGATGTGAATAACTAAGTAAATGCCTCCAATGTTTTGGCAAAAATGCCTTTATCAAATGAGCAAGTAAGGAGGAAAATCCAATCCCTTATATATAATTGAAACAAGCAATAATGAAAAACATATTGTTGTGGCTGTGACTTAAATATGATTATTAATTTATTAATCTTTTAATATATAATAATTAAGCAATAAGGAACAACATTAATAGTTTTCATTGTTCGTGGTATTATGGTCGAATATGTGGATAGAAAATACACAAAACATTGTAATATTAAATGTATATTTAATATAACTATAATAAATAAACAGATGCTAGCAGAATGTCAATTTACTACAATAATTATACAATACTAAACCACAACATATTATTTACAAAAGGCTATAACAGTTGCTAAATGTTATAATGGTTTCACATGGTACAATAGAAAACGTGAACAAACTTATACAGGCCCCAGCCTGTGGAGCTGGGGCCATCAGCTGCTACATTCTTAGGCAGTCAAGAGCAGAACCAAAGAAAGAGGCTGACTGTTTCAAAAGAGCCCTGAATGCCTCCTACAATCTGGTTATTATTATTATTTATTATTGTAAGTAGCTGGCCTGTGATGTCACTGCAAGAAGCATATGAATTCCTACACATTGCCCCTAGTAGTGCCTCCAAAGCATTACACTAACTATGCTTTCTTTATGATGTAAAGTCATTAATTAATAAATACCATTATACCCATGAACATATGGGTGGTCACTCACTTGATAAAATTCTCCCAATCATGACCAAATGATCATGGTTGTCAAGGACACCAAACACAAACACAAAAGGAAAATAAATTAAACATATAATAATCAATAAAGATAAATCCGTCACATTCCCACCGAGAACAAAACTGATTTGACACCATTCTAGAGGAACTACCCTGATCATTTGAGGTGTTATCTTCAGGCAAGTTTTTACTTTGGGACATCCTTTTGCTATTTATATATATATATATATATATATATATATATATATATATATATATATATATATATATATATATATATATATAATACATCTCTGTTTTTATAGTTTTCTGGCTACCTCTATCCCCCCTGTTTGACCTATCTCAGAACAGAGACCACCATTACACCATGCTGCATTTGCCATCCTAAACTAAACAGAAGTTTACCGTGACACATAGAAGCAATTTTACATTTTTATTTCTACTGTTATAATTGGAAGATGTGTATCACAAGTGTGACGAGACCAATCTCGCCACATTGCATTGGAGGAGCCTGGTTGCCCGCCTGTTGCCTTTGGATTATGGACCAGCAGCTAAAGGGTTAATTTTACTGTGCAGAAGGATTTATTTCTCGCTTTCTGCACAGCCGTTCGGTAGATTCTATCTACCGAACAAACAGCCTTTTTTCAGCCTCCCCAGAGCCGTGGGAAGCCGGCCGGCGCTGTTAATTGGCCACCCAGGAGCTGGAGTGTGCCTCCAATTTACCTCCCTGAAGCTGCAGTTAACCGCAGCTTAATTGCTTGTTACTGGGTGGCCGCTGTTACACTTAGTGGCCGCTAGGTGGCGGTGTTCTGGAGCTCCCCGGGCAGCCAGCACTTTTCTGCCCGGCTTTCATGCACCAAAATCGGACACTTTTACGTGCAGGCACCGCTGAACCTCCAGCCCCTGGTTCTAATTCGTATGGATTTGGTGAATGCAGGGAAATTCGGTAGTTTGGTTTCATGTGAATTTGTGGTAACCCAGATAGCTACGCCATGGAGCCTGTTCATATAATTAAAGACTTTAGCTCCATGGCGATTAAACTGTATTCGTGTGGTCTGGGTGCCATTCACCTAATAATGTGCACCCAGACCTGAGCTATCTGGGGATATGTAACATGTCTGTGTTTAATGTCATAGAAGTAACTTTATATATTTTAAAACATAATACTGTATTTAGGTCCCCACATGTGTAATGGAGTTTTGTCTTTGTGCTGGGAGATAATTGGATTACTTCTCCAAATATCTCCAGGGCAGAAGGGAGGAAGCCAGGATGCATTGTGGGGATGTTTTACTTCGGTTTGTCCTAAAAGGCTAAATGTCTGTCTTTTGTTACAGTCTTCCATTTGGTCCCCTAGGGGAGTGTCCACCAGGTGGGAGACCTGCATAAATACAGGGGCAGGTAGCCCTCAATAAACAGACCACTGCTTGACCCTCAACATGGAGCCTTGTCTCGTTCTTGGGGGGATTCACTGTATGCTGTTTGAGATTGATTGCTAGGAGTGTAAGCTGATGTCTGCTTTTCCTGTTCGTCTGCTAGCAGCTATTCGTGAGGTTCCAGTTTGGAGTTCTATTTTGTATCCAGTTCGGGAGTTTGGTGTTCTGCAGTAGCTGTGCCTGTCTCTCAGAAAGGGGCATATCGCCTAAACGGATTTTAACCCCTTGTCTGCTGAAACGGTCCGTTACAACAAGATCCATATGTCTCACTTTTATTTAATAGATAGCATTGCCTGCAAGTAATCTTTTCTAATTGCCTTCTCGGTGTAGCTAATTTTATTTGTAATTAATGTAATTCTATTTTTTAGCTAATGGGTTTAGTATGATAGGTAGTATATCATTTTTTGGCTGTTTATGATGGGCCTAATTACAGAATCTTATAGACAGAGAAAACATTAAAACAATTATACCTCCCAAGCGTCATGTATCTGGTGGAGGTGGTGCTGGAAGGGAAACTTACAGGATAAAGCTAACAGAAAACACATACCCTATGCTAATCTCACTCTTTCATCTTTCAAGTAAATCCATACACCCTAACATCAGTGGCCGGTGAAGAAGCATTTCGGTGGGCTGTGTAAATGGGTGGGCCATGGATGTGAATCATGTAACCAGAACTGCCCAAAGGGACAAATATGCCCACAAAGGGGGGGCTGTCTGTATGAAGAATTAGATGGTCAGCCAGGTATGAATGCATCATGTCAGGCTGTTTACCAAACCAAGGGCATACTGAGCACATCTATGCTTTCTAAGGACTGTCTCCTAGCACCAGCAGGTCCACTCCTCTCCTAAACTTCTTACTAGCAGGCAGAAGCTACTGTTATACAGTCTAGGACAGAGAAAAAGTGTATGTAGTGATGAAAGGGAACATGCCACAGTGTTGGAGAGACTGAAGCAAGAGCATTTGCATAATGTGAAAAGTCAGCTTTACCTTAACTAATTTCATTGTCAACAGTCCACACCAGTTTTTTTCCCCTACATCCCTCTTACGTTTCCATACTTTGCCATACTTAAGCAACAGCATGTGAAATGTAGTAAAAAAAAAAAAATTAAATCAATTCTATAGGCATCATCACCTATGTTAATCCGGCCCTGCTTTTGTCATTTCATCTATATCACTAGGACTATAATCCTAATATTTCTAATGTGGAATTGTTTGCAATTTCCACTCTGACTCCCTCCTCTCCTTCCTCCTCCCTTGCGGCACGGTGACTGCTGGAAGGAAGTGACTGGGGCAGTCACTTCCTCCCAGTGTCTGATCTCGTCACAGGGAGTACTATTAAAGTGCTGCATTGCTGACCGGGCCCCCTGGAAATTCATTGCCATCAGGTGGCCCTAACAGCATGGGCCTCTGAGTGCGCAGTCCCGGCACTTATACCGCATGGGCCGAGGATGCGTAACATAGCCAGCGGACACCCAGGTCGCATGGTCCGAATGGCGGCCAGTTCCCCCAGAGTGACGGGCCCAGTTGCAGCTGCGACCCCTGCAACCGCGGTAGTTCTGTTGCAGATACTTTCATTTGTGAATTCTTTGGACAATACAACCAAATGTGTCATCACCTTCCTTGACATTATTAGAGCAGTTAAAAAAGGAAACATTTAGAAGGAACAATAAACTGGGAAGTATAATTCTCAGAATAAACTATGACTTAACACATTCACAGCTATGTCTCTGTTAGCATTGAAACCTATCACTGGCTTTGCATATCATATTCAAATCCTATAAAAGTCCCATACAATGAAACACTCCTGGAGGGTGTCTCACATCATGCTATTTTTCTTACATTATAAAAATAATATTGCAATCTTACAGGAGAACCTTTGAAAAACGAGAATATTTTGCCTCTTTAACATATCCTGTTGACTCCAAATTATTTTTTGATAACTTAATTTCTTTACTCCATGCAATACAACAGCTCCATATCCTCACAGTAAAAGATATTGCATAGTTACATAGTTTAAATAAATGAATCACAGCAACCAGGTTACAAAGTAAAATTTTGCATTCTTTATTTTCCCACGTATGGGTATTAAAATGTATTCAGCGACATGAGAGGCAACAGATAGCAGCAGTCTATGTGTTTCGTACCCTTGTATTTAACTCTACATTTAGTGCACCAATGGCTTACCTCTAGCCCCACAATGCTCTCAAAATCTATGGGTAGTGCCTGAATATTAAGCACAAAGGAATGAGTAAAAGCCAGGGGTAGAGCCATTAAATGGCGCTGAGACATCAGCAGAAACAATCAAGTGTATCAAATATAAAACGCACAAAAAAATATATAATGATGATGGAAGAAACTAAGCAAAAATATACACACACACACAGAACAAACACTTTGAAAATATATATAGCAATTCACAGTATCATAAATAATATGAAAGAAAAACCTGCTACTAGGGAATATATTGTTTCTATATTATATCAGTCAATTCCAAAAAATAAGAAGGAGCAAGTATCTCTCTGATGCACTGATAGTCTCATATGCTCTTATACCTAAGGCAAAAAATGGATTCTACTATAAGCTATTAATTTCTAGTTATGGCTGCCCAATGGTGAGAAAAAAAAAATCATAAAATATCACAATTGAGACATTAAAGAGAAACAATGGTTCCGGGGGGAAAAAGTTGTTTTCCTGGCACTATAGCTCCCCCTTCCTCGCATCCCCCCTCCCGTGGTGCAGAAGCGGTTAAAAATATGTCATCACTTACCTGATACCAGAGCTAATGCCTCTCCTTGCTGGTTCAGGCTCCACCTGGCATAGGATTTACCTCACATGCATAGCGGTGGCATTCACCCTGCCAGGTAATTATTGCAGTTTAACAAAAACTGCAATAATTACCGCCACAGGGTTAAAGATCCTGGAACACTGCACCCAGACTACTTCAATCAACTGAAGTGGTCTGGGTGCCTATAGTATCCCTTGCATAACCATTCCCTATACAAGGGTGTGGTATAGTGATGAAATAACAACAGGTTAAGAATATCCAAATACACATAAACACCTCTATATTTGAATACTGTCATTTTCAAAGGGAAGCCATAGAATTTAAAAAGGGAAGCCATAGAATAGTAAACACTGCTGCCTGGTGGCTAATTAGAATATCTTATTGTATAACAAAATATACAAATTACTCATTCACTATAAGTAGCATGGGATAATGTAACAATATCAATGTATAGTGAGGAACAAAATAAAAAAAAAATGATTCAAATATCTCATGTAATAATAGATTCATATACTATATAACACGGTTTTCACAACCAGAAACAAAAAATAAGGCGAGACACAAAATAAAAGAATATAAAGAATATAAAATTACAACCTGGAAAAACAATGCAGGTATAGATCCAGTATAGTGCATGAACGGAAACGAATAGTAATATCAGGACCATTACCCTCCTGAGATAAATTATATATAAGATCTTCTGTGATGGATCCTGTTTGTGTGGATATGGAACAAAGAAGAATAATCACAACTGTGAAATATTGTAAAAAACAAAACAAATATAAAATGTATTATATTGCCCTTACAAACAAGAAGTAGTAATTGGCATATCTCTATTCAAGGTAATATATCAGAAGAGTAGGTGGTCCCACAGCTTGATAAACACTCCCAATACAGAGTAACAAAATAAATGTTCAACGCGTTTCAATCTAACAAGGATTTCTTCAGGAAGGTGTGCAGGTGTACACTAAGGCTCAGTTTAAATACAGTGTTCATTAGGAGAAATTCAGTTTATGTGAATTAGGCATGTGCTGGAACACTAGTCTTTGTGGTATGCACGCAATTTAATGATATCTTGAAAAGTGTGCATCTGACAACGGAGCCACCTACAATGACAAGCGTACACTCACGCTAACATGCTCATGCTGTGTGTCTTGTAAGAGGAAATAAGGAGACTGTAATGGATCAAAAAGTAGAAGGAAACAAAATGCTGTATCGGCGAATAACATAAGAAAAACGGGGACCGCTTGCATTTCTTGCTTATCATATTTAATACAAATGTGTAAGGTATATGAAAAAATTAAGAAAATTTACTAAAAAATGGTCAAGATGTAAGCATGAACTTTAATGTAAAAATATAAAAATAAATATGAAAATAAGAGTGAAAATGGAAGAAATTAAAAAATGTATATTAAAAATATCTGTATATACATATATCTGCAAGAAATGTTGGCAGAACCCTAACAGAATATCCACAATGGATTGTATATAATCCACAAAAATAAGATAAATGGAGAAAGAAGAGAGAGAAGAAAACCCCTAGAGACAAGTCTAATGACTGAATAAAAATAAGAGCAAATCAAAAATGACTTGTTAAATCAATGTCTTGAGATTATGTATCCATTGGACTTCCTTATGAATAAGTTACTGTAATTTATTTCTCCCTCTCCAGCCTAGCTCCACTTTATCAATTCCAATGGCTGCAAAGTTATCCCAATGGAATTTAGGACAGGAATTACAACGTTTGGGTTGATTGTGATTTTTTTTTTTTTTTAAATGTATTGGATATAAGCGGTCTTATGCTTTCATTGGATTTTATTCATATTTGTTTTACATTTTTTTTTCAATTTACTATGTATTGGGTTGTTAATCAAATCAGGGACCACCTACTCATTTTTATATGTGTTTTATACAATATTTCACCATTGTGGTCATTCTTCTTTGTTCCATATCCACACAAGGATCCATCACAGAAGATCTTTTAAGAACATACCGCAGGATAGTGATGAGCCTCACATTAATATTTGTTTATGTTTATGCACTTTACTGGATCTATACTTGAATTGTGTTTTTCCAGGTTGTAATTTTATATTTTCTTTGTTTTATATGTGGTTTTGTGATTCCCTTTATTTTCTGTTTTTTGAAGACATTTATTCCAGTAGAGATAATACATTTAATAAATGTACTCTAGAAGAGAGAATAGTATATCTCAGTATGTTAAGAAACCAATAAAAAAGCAAAGATCTCAAATACAGGAATACATCTCTGTAATTCTATGCTATCATTAATGAATAATAAAAAAGATTTAAAGGGGAAAGCCATAAAAAAAATAATGTGACAAAGAGGATTATGAACAAGGAAATGTGTACATCGGATGTAAAAATAATATCACCAACACAACAACCTTCACGTCCAATTAAAAAAAAAAAAAAAAAAAAAAAATGAAAGTGACTTTTGGTAAGCATTGTTTGTCACTGAAAGTAGCACCAGTGATGTGTCACAAATTTCTCAGCAAATTCCTTTGTTTCCAGAGTAAGTGGGAGATCACGGTGTTTGGAATCAGCCTCCGTCAGTGAGATTTCTTCCACTATGAAAGAAGAGCAACCTCCTCTCTTCCCTGGCAGGTTGTCAGCATTTAAAAACAAAAAAAGTAACAACAAGAGAGCGGAGAAAGAATCCCAACAAAGTACAAAATATACAAATAGGAAGGGGTGCAAGAATCTCAGATCCAGAAGAATTTGATTTCTGTCTTTAATTTGTCCAGAAGGACTTTAAATGATAATGAAATTATACTTTTATCTAAGGGTCTAAATCTATAGATAACCACCAGTAGTGGTTTTTAAGCAGATTTTTATATGGGGGAGTCATTACAACAACTGATACTTCTAGTATGTTTAACTTTCATCCAACATCTAGGTTATCTTTCCTACTGAAGGATATTTTGAACACGGTGGTGAAAGAGGGGAACTGGAGGGATTGACTGAATATGTGATTCATATGTCTCCCATCATGCCTCTCTTCTACCATCTGATCAAAAGTCACTGTTAACCTCACTGGACAGGCCAATACTTCCAGGAATTGGATCATTGAATAAAAGGTTTTCAGAATTAATTGATTTTCTTTCCTTTGTCTGTTTGTCTTATTAGTTACCTTAGAGACACTAAACATAGTTTGAGTATTTTTTAAAGGGAATTCAATATTATGAAAAATTAGATTTTTGTGAAATTGGATGCAACGTTACTATATTTAATAAGACCCAACAAGTTGGGATTACAAGCTTTGGAATACCATCTTAACCATTATAGTGGTTATGCATCTAATCACATTTGATTCATTTTGGTGGCTGTCAGGTACTGATTGGAACATCATTTTTTTTTTTTAAATGGGGTGAGCTATGTCCTGAGGCGTGGGACTTCGATAGGTGCTAAATTTGCCCCCCCCCCCCCCACACACACACACACCTCATATATGGGTTGGTGATAAGAAACCACGTCTCTGGAGATAGCAACCCCTTTTGTGCGTATTATTATTTATGACCTGATTCTAGTATGGGATGTAACTAAGCAAAGTATTTGAGAATTATACAAGTATGAGATTTAGGATAGAATACAATACTGATTTGATACAGTTTTTGGATCTCTTTTTTTTTATAACAATATAAATATACAATGCACAACCGAGAAAGGTACTACAATAGAACATCCTTTCCCGGGTAAAACACACACAGGTATGGCATGTGTAGAAGATAAACCTTCTAATGCCTAAACATTTGGTATACAATATCGAATGTAGGAGAATCACACTCCAACAAAAAAGAGTACCCACAAAAATAAGACATACAACACGAACAAAACTGGTCTCAAGTTGGTATAGTAACTGAGCTTTAACTTGATCTCTAGTTGGAATCTCAGTACTTTTCCAAAATCTGGCAATTAGTATTTTAGTTGCCATTAGACAATGTACAATCACAACATTTATTTATGAACCCATAAGGTGAAGTAGGGCAATTTCCGCTTTATGCTCCAGGCGTATACCTCCAATCCTATAAATAAGATTAAATGAATGCTTCAAAATCAGAGTAATATGTGCCCTTAACAGATCTGGGAAGGCAGGCCCTTTGATCACCAATTCATTAACCCCTTAAGGACCAAACATCTGGAATAAAAGGGAATCATGACATGTCAAGAAAAGATTTGTATACCCATCCAGACCAGGAGGTTTACTATTTACAAGCTTATCAATTGCTAAATCGACTTCATTCTGAGAGATACTTCTGTTAAGCCTTTCCTTCTGATCATAAGATATTTTTGATAAATTAGATTTTTTCAATAATTTTCCAACATAACTAAGTCAGGGGATGTATTCAAATTGTATAGTTTTGCATAAAAAGATCTGAATTTTCTTGCAATTTCATCTGGCTTATAGATATAATTAATTCCCTCTCCCACTTTGGAGATCTTTTGGTCAGCCATCTCTTTCTTTAATTTATTTGTTAACAATGAGTCAACTCGATTATTCTTGTAATAACATTTATTATTGAACTTATTTAAATTATTTTCTATCCTGTTCTTAATCTGTACATTTATCTTTTCTTGGCAAACCTTAATAGATAATGCTCTCTCCTCAGAATAAGATTGTTTGTTAGCTTTAGAAAGATTGTAAAATTTGATATAAAGATCGGACAAGATATGATCCATGTTTCTTTTTTGGTGGTTTGCTAATTTAATCCAGTGTCCCCTGATAACTGTTTTACAAGAACACCATAAGCATTCCTTGGATAACTCCTCAGATGTATTCTCTTTAATAAAAATATCAATTAAATTCTCTATATGTTCTACATTTGCTTTATTTTTTAACAGATAATCTGCCAATCTCCAGATTGGAGGGGATCTCGTATTAGTTACCACCAAGTCTGCAATTACCATGTCGTGGTCTGACCAGATATTTGCAACAATGGAAATTGAGGAGATCGCCTTTACTAGATTTAAGTTACCCAAAATCATATCTATCCTGGCAGCCGAATTGTGAGGGATAGACCTGTGCGTGAAATTCCTTTCATTGGGGTGGGACAATCTTCAGCAGTTGTACAAATCTGCTTTCTTTATTATTCTACTGAATGACACTGCCTGTCTTTTCAGGGATTTATCTATCTGCTGGTTTTTAGCCAATTGTTTGTCCAATAAAGTGTCAAAAATACAATTAAAATCACCTGCAATCAAAACTCTAACTTTTTTTTTCTCCTTTTCTTTTTTTTTTTTTTAGAAATTTGTTTATTGGTATTTTTTTAAGATATAAAATACAAACAAGTAAAACATTCACCAAACAGTACAGTACATTGTATATATAACTAAGGGTAGAGAAGCATATACTCAATATTACATATCATATTGCACAATAAGAGTGTTTGAGCAGTTTATCTATTCTCCATGAAATACTTCTGTCACGACTAGTAATGTGGTCCAGCACGCAGAAACTATGTAAACATATACATAAGTAAGAAAAGGAAAATAATAGGAAAGAGCGTAAACCGGTCCTTAGAATGGCCGGACTAATACGCTAGAGACAGAGAATGGTCAAAGGGAAAGCCGAGGTCAAGGAAGCCAGAAAATACTCAATACCGATAAACAAGCCAAGTCAGGGAAACCAGAGATCAGAATAACCAGGGAAACGCCAAGGATCAGGATACCAGGAAATCAGAAACACGAGAATAGCACTTTCAGGAAACCAGGAAACTGAAACCACGACATGGCAAAGTAATGGGGAAAGCTAGGGGTTTAAATACCCCTCTCTAGGCTATGATTGGTCAGAGGGCGACCTCTGACCCCAAAACGTGCGTGTGCGTTGACGTCGTGACGTCACGCACACGTTGGTATAATTCTCGGGGGCGGGGCTGGTAATAGACGCGACCACGCGGTCGGCGCCATCTTGGATCCGGGCGCGATGCCCGGAAGAACTATGTGCGCGGTTCCCGGCTCGCCGACGAGCAGGTAAGCTCGTGTAGTCGGAGCGGTCGTGCCGGTCGGGCACGACTGTGAGGCTCGGCGGGCCGGCGACCGCAACAGTACCCCCCACTCGAAGACCGCGCACCGGGCGGGAAGGACCCGGCTTAAGAGGAAAGCGGTTGTGAAACGACCGGATAAGACGGGGCGCATGGACCCGGTCAGCAGGAACCCAACAACGTTCCTCGGGACCATAACCCTTCCAGTCAACGAGATAGGACAAGACACCTCTGGATAATTTGGAGTCCATGATAGAATGGACTTCGTATTCTTCTTGATCACCCACTACCAAGGGTGGAGGAGGAGTGGATACCCTGGTGTAGCGATTGCAAGTAAGGGGCTTGAGCAGAGACACATGGAAAGTATTCGCTATTCTCATATGAGCCGGTAGTGCCAAAGAATAGGTCACTGGATTAATACGTTGGGTAACTCGAAAAGGACCAATGTACCGAGGGGCAAATTTCATGGATGGGACCTTAAGCTTGATATGTCTCGTGGAGAGCCACACCCTGTCACCTGGAAGATAGACAGGATTAGCGCCCCGTTTCTTGTCAGCTTGGACCTTTGCTCGGAATGAGGCTTTTTGCAGAGCTGAATGGACGGAATCCCAGGTATCATGAATCGATTCTAAACGGGTGTCCAAAGCGGGGATTTCTGTGTCTGAGAATGCAGAAGGTAAAACAGCGGGGTGATAACCCTGATTAACAAAGAATGGACTGTGATTAGAAGATTCATGAGTGGCGTTGTTTCTGGCGAACTCAGCCATGGGTAAGAGCTCATACCAGTTAGATTGATTGGCATTTATAAAGCAACGTAAATAGGCTTCTAAAGACTGATTCGCCCTCTCTGCTGCTCCATTTGTTTGAGGGTGATATGCTGATGAAAAGGAGAGTTCGATGCCCAATTGTTTGCAAAAGGAACGCCAAAACCTAGAAACAAACTGGGTACCTCTGTCAGATACTATGTTTTTGGGTACACCGTGCAACCGAAAGATCTCTCTCAAGAATATTTGAACAAGATCTTGAGCAGATGGTAATTTCTTAAGTGGGACGAAATGTGCCATCTTCGTGAATCTATCAATAACCATAAGGACTGTATTAAACCCGTTTGAACTGGGTAGATCCACAATGAAATCCATGGCCAAGTGGGTCCAGGGGGCACTAGGTATGGGCAGTGGTTGTAACAGTCCAGGAGGTGACCTAGGAGGAACTTTAGAAACTGCACATATTTGACATGCCCCAACATAATCTTTGATGTCGTTTCTGAGAGCAGGCCACCAAAATCTCCTGGAGACGGCTGAGAGAGTTTTATGGACTCCAGGATGGCCCGCTGTGAGGTTGTCATGGAACAAATCTAGTATCTTCTTTTGAAACTGAGGTGACACATATAGTTTGTCCGGAGGTTTTCCCACAGGTGCCTGAGTTTGATCTGCTATTATGGCACAGAAGAGTGGAGAAGACACTTCGGAAACAGTAGTGGCAATGAGGCATTCAGGAGGTACAATAGGATATATCTCCTGTTCTGGTACTTCATCTGTCTCAAACTGCCGAGAAAGTGCATCTGCCTTGATGTTTTTAGTACCAGGCCGGTACGTAATTACGAAATTGAATCGGGAGAGAAACAATGACCACCTAGCCTGACGAGAGGACAGTCTCTTAGCTTCCCCAATATAAGCCAAATTCTTATGATCAGTAAAGATCAAAAGTGGCTCTTTGGAACCTTCTAAGAGATGCCTCCATTCCTTAAGGGCAAGTACAATGGCCAAAAGTTCCCTATTCCCTATGTCGTAATTCCTCTCTGCAGGTGTGAGTTTGCGAGAGTAAAATCCACAGGGATGTAAAGGCGTATCAGGACTTTCTCTTTGAGACAGAATGGCTCCAACTCCTGTTTCTGATGCATCCACCTCTAGGATAAATGGTTTGGATGGATCAGGATGGGTCAGGACAGGTGCTGAGGAAAATAAAAATTTTAATTGTTCAAATGCCTCTCTTGCTTCTTTGGGCCAAGATATACAATTTGTTCCTTTTTTTGTTAAATTGGTTATAGGGGAAATCACGGAGGAAAATCCCCTTATGAATTTGCGGTAGTAATTCGCAAAACCTATAAAGCGTTGAGTAGCTTTAAGGCCCTTGGGTAATGGCCACTGTAAGACTGCCTCCAGTTTACGAGGATCCATCTGGAAACCAGACGGAGATATAACGTATCCAAGGAATTGTATCTCCGTTTGGTCAAACTGGCATTTCTCCAGTTTACAGTAAAGGCCGTTTTGTAACAGGGTTTTCAGTACAATTCTCACATGTTCGTGATGTGTCTCTAGGTCTGGGGAATAGATGAGAATGTCGTCCAAATACACTAGAACGAACATGTGAAGGTACTCTCTTAGGACATCGTTAATAAAATCCTGGAATACCGCTGGAGCGTTACATAATCCAAACGGCATAACCAGGTATTCGTAATGTCCCATTCTTGTGTTAAATGCGGTCTTCCATTCGTGACCGTCCTTAATCCTGACTAGATTGTATGCACTTCGGAGATCGAGCTTGGTAAAGACTCGAGCTCCCTTCAATCTGTCAAATAGTTCTGATATAAGGGGAATAGGGTAGGCGTTTTTAATGGTAATCCTATTCAAACCCCTATAATCAATACAAGGGCGTAGGTCTCCTTCTTTTTTAGAGACAAAGAAGAATCCAGCCCCGGCTGGTGAGGAGGACCTACGGATATGACCCTTTCTGAGAGCCTCCTTAATGTATTCCTCTAAACAAAGATTTTCCTGGGGGGACAAGGCATAGATTCCTCCCTTGGGAGGCATAGTCCCTGGTAATAAGTTTATGGTACAGTCATAAGGTCTATGAGGAGGTAACCCTTCTGACTGGACCTTGTTAAATACCTCTTTCAAATCCATATACTGTTGTGGAATTTGTGTGGTCAAGGGAGGTGTAACAGGAACATTAATGGTGCCAATAGGTTGTGGGATTTGTTTAAAGCAGACATCTTTGCATCTCTCACCCCAACTCACAATCTCTCCTTCAATCCAATCCAAACGCGGATTGTGTTTAAGGAGCCAAGGGAAACCGAGTATTATCGGAACTGTAGGTGAAGAGATAATTTGAAAGGTCATTTCTTCAGAATGGAGAACACCCACTGAAACAGTGATTGGCAGAGTTTCGTGTGTGATGAAAGGCTGGGTAAGAGGCCTCCCATCAATGGCCTCGACTGCTATAGGTTTCTCTTTATGTCTTAAGGGCAGGAGATGTTTTGCAGAGAATTCCTTGTCTAGGAAATTCTCCGCTGCCCCAGAGTCAATCATAGCCTCACATTGAATAGTAGTGTTCTCGAAAGATAAGGTTACTTTGATAAGGAAACGGTTCTTAGTCAATTTAGGGGACATATACATCACACCTAAGGTCGGTCCCCGTACGTGCCTTAGGTGTGCAAGTTTTCCGGCCGAACCGGGCATGATGACCTTAGATGCCCTTTCTTGCCACAATACATACATAACCCCTCGTTACGTCTGTGTTGTCTCTCTGCCTCAGTGAGTTTAGCACTACCCAATTGCATGGGTTCTGGTTCTGGAAGAGGCGTCTGGCTACTCACCACTGGGTTAGAGAAACGAGGAGCTATGGACAAATTAGAGCGTCTGTTACGTTGTTTGTTTTTCTCTCTCTCTCTGAGCCGGTTGTCAATGTCTATCATGTAGGCAATAAACTCATTTAGACTAACTGGAAGGTCTCTAGCTGCAGTCTCATCTTGTATATTCTCAGCTAAACCTTCAGAGAAAGCAGCCACCAGACCGCTATTGGTCCAATCAACCTCAGACGCTAATGTCCTGAACTCTATAGCATAATCGGCTACAGAACGACTGCCTTGCTTGATTCGCATAAGGGCTTTGGCAGCGTTCTTCTCCCTGCCTTTGGGTTCAAATGTAGCTTTAAAAGCCGTAAGAAAAGTATTGTAATCACGAGCTACTGCGTCACCACTTTCCCATAAGGGGTTAGCCCAGGTCAAAGCTTTTCCAGATAATTGGTTCATCAGATAGCCTATTTTAGATCTATCTGTTGGGAATGAACCTGGAGAGGCCTCAAAGTGGTATTCAATTTGGATTAAAAAACCTCTGAATTCCTTAGAATCACCTCCATAGCGTGGGGGCGGTGACAAGGTTATGGACGGTGGTTTATGTGGTACGGGAACCACTACAGGTGGCGGAACCACAGGTGGTACCGGAGGGACCTCTAAATAGGCAGTCCTCTGGAGCAAGGTCTGAAATGCCTGGGCAAATTGGTCTAACCTGTGGTCCATATCCTCCACCCTACTCTCACATGCGATCATATGCTTGCATAGTTCTGCAGGATCCATGGCCATGTCGTAATGTCACGACTAGTAATGTGGTCCAGCACGCAGAAACTATGTAAACATATACATAAGTAAGAAAAGGAAAATAATAGGAAAGAGCGTAAACCGGTCCTTAGAATGGCCGGACTAATACGCTAGAGACAGAGAATGGTCAAAGGGAAAGCCGAGGTCAAGGAAGCCAGAAAATACTCAATACCGATAAACAAGCCAAGTCAGGGAAACCAGAGATCAGAATAACCAGGGAAACGCCAAGGATCAGGATACCAGGAAATCAGAAACACGAGAATAGCACTTTCAGGAAACCAGGAAACTGAAACCACGACATGGCAAAGTAATGGGGAAAGCTAGGGGTTTAAATACCCCTCTCTAGGCTATGATTGGTCAGAGGGCGACCTCTGACCCCAAAACGTGCGTGTGCGTTGACGTCGTGACGTCACGCACACGTTGGTATAATTCTCGGGGGCGGGGCTGGTAATAGACGCGACCACGCGGTCGGCGCCATCTTGGATCCGGGCGCGATGCCCGGAAGAACTATGTGCGCGGTTCCCGGCTCGCCGACGAGCAGGTAAGCTCGTGTAGTCGGAGCGGTCGTGCCGGTCGGGCACGACCGTGAGGCTCGGCGGGCCGGCGACCGCAACAACTTCCCACGTATAAACTTTAGTGGAGAAAGAAGTGCCGGTATCAAAATGACCTTCCCTTCCTACTCTTCACTCGTACTGTCACTGAGCACATACATAGACAAGCATACAGACAGTAAAGTTGACATTTCATTCTTTATCAGTCGTATAATAGATTATACCTATCCTAATTCATAATTGGTTCCTCCTTTTCTGAGGGCTCCTATTTGCCATTAAGTAGGCTATCTTCAGTTGAGTTTTCAAGAACCTTTATCCAATCATCCCATATCTCAAATAAACGAGTATTAATATTTAAATGTGATGCTATACCCCTTTCCATTTTGCATTGGGTTAAAATAATCGCCTTAATGAGTGGCCATGAGTCAATTGCGGTTTTCTTCCAATTTCTTGCTATGGCCAACTTAAATGCCATCAGAGCATGTATCAGCAAACACTTCTTATCTTTAGTTAGTTGCGGTAGATTTATATGTAGAAGCAGAGTATCTGGAGTCCAGATATGCGTAATGTCCAGAAGAGTATTAATGTGCCCCATATATTGATCCCATGTTGCATTAATTGGAGGGCAGTCCCACCATATATGCAGTTCGTTAGCCCCCTCACTACCACATCTCCAGCAGCTAGAGGTCTCTTCCTTCGAAAATTTCTGGATCTTTTTTGGGGTCAAGTACCATCGATTTAGAAGCTTATAATGAGCTTCCCTAATATTTAAACAGTGTACCGTTGAGTACACTGTTTGGAGAGCCCTGTTCCATACCTTTATGTTAATTTCTATCGATAGATCTCTTTCCCATTTGCATTTTGCTAGAGGCTGAATGTATCCTTTTACGCTTTTCATAATCGCAACACATCTGGTTAGTAATTTTATGTCCTTCTCAGAGTCTATTAATTCATTTAATTTGGCTACGGAAGATGGCTTCGATATACTACTAAGGGAGCTTTGTAGAAAGCTCCTAATCCTAATGAAATTAAAAGTCTGTGCATTTGAGAGACCATATATTCTCCGAAGCTCGGAAAGGGGAAGAATCCTACCGTCCTCTAATATGTCCGCTACTTTTTTGATCCCCTTTCCAATCCATTCTGTTGTATCCAGATTTTCTATCCAGACCCCTAAGTTTTTAAAGGGCATAGCGGGTAATATTTTATTTTTTAGATCTAATTGATTTTTAAGTTGAATCCAAAATTTTACAAGGGGTTTTGTTATCGTGTTGTCCGTAGTGCACCCTGTATTTTTATTTCGATTTTTTTTTTCTTATAGGCCACATTAGATCTACATTATTATAAGGAGTAGTAATATCTTCCCCCTCTATTTCAAACCAATTTTGTGAAATTGTATCCTGTTTAATTAGTGGAAGGGTATGCATTAGCTGAGCCGCTTGGTGATATAGGAAGATATTTGGAAAACCAATACCACCTTGATTATATTTCATATACAGAAGATCCTGTCCCAATCTGGGTTTCTTCTGAAGCCATACATAATCTCTAAAGATCTTGTTTATAAGCTTAAGTCGTTGGGGCTGCATCTGAATCGGAATCATCCTCAGTAGATAAATAAACTTAGGAAAAATATATGCCTTAATAAAATTAACCCACCCCCGCCAGGATAGCTGCATAGAGTTCCAGTGTTTTAATGATTGAGTACATTCTTCAATCAAGGGGATTACATTAGCCATCATTATGTTTTCAGGATTTTTCACTATAATGATCCCAAGGTAAACAAATCCCTTTTTTTTCCCACCTAAAGGCAAAGTGTTCGGATAAATACTGATAATCTTCCTCTTGCATATAAAAGGGTAATACCATCGTTTTTTGAACGTTAAGTTTATAATTTGACAGGCGGCTATAGTTTTCAATTGCCTGCATAGCGGCTGGTACTGATTTGATTGGGTTAGTTAGCATTAGTAGTGTATCATCCGCATATTGGCATATCTTAAAATGTTTATCTCTTTTTTTTAACCCTGTTATTTCAGGATTTTTCTTTATTTCAAATGCCAAGGGTTCAGCTGTTAAAATGTATAGTAATGGGGATAAAGGGCAACCTTGACGGGTGCCATTTGATACCGTGAACCAATCAGACTTAATCCCCCCTCCCACAATCCTGCTAGATGGCGAGGAGTAACAGGCCAAAATTTCCGGGATAATCCGCCCTGAAAACCCAAAAGCCTTCAGAGTTGATTGCATGAAATTCCATCCGACTCTATCGAATGCCTTTTCTCCATCTAAGGCCATCGTTAAAAAGGGGATTTTGTTCATATGGATCTTTGTAAATATATTTAATAACTTCCTAATATGATTGGAGGACATCCTTCCCGGTATAAACCCTACCTGATCTTCCGAGATCAGAGAGGAGATTATAATCCTGATTCTTTTAGCAATGATAGAGGCGTAAATTTTATAGTCATTATTTAAAAGTGCTATTGGGCGATAATTATTGATTTCTTCCGGATTTTTATTATTTTTTAGAATGGGTAAAATATTTGCAACCAGCATTTCTTTAAGTAGTTTACCTGTATTCCTCGCTAAATTATAGCAGTCTACCAATCTCTGAATCAGCCTGTCCTTATATGTTTTTAAAAAAGAGTCTGTAAACCCATCTGGGCCCGGTGCTTTATTTTTTTTCATAGCGACAATAGCGTCATGAACTTCTTGGAATGAAATCTCTGTATTTAATTGTTCTAGTTGAGAATCATCTAGCCTAGGGAGATGAATATTTAAAAAATAGCTATCTATCTCCTCTTGGGAGGATGTAGCCGGTAAATTATAAAGTTTATAGCAGTCATTTCTAAATGCCTCTCCAATTTTTGGGGGGTCTAATACTATTTCATTTCCCTGTTTTATTTTTGTAATTAATTTATTTTTTTGTATATTTTTAACTTTTTTAGTAAGTAATTTATCCGCCTTATTCCCCCTATAATAATAATTTATTTTCATATACTGGAGATTCTTATTTATTTTAGCTATCAGAATTTCATTTATTTTATTCTCTATTGTCCTAATTTGATTCGAAATCGTTCTTGACGGTGTCGTAGTATTTTTTTTTATAGCACTCACTTAATTCAATATATAGACTGGAGAGGGATTCCTGTCGATTTTTCCTATCCTGGGCTTCTAAACTAATAAGGTGTCCCCTTATAACACTTTTAAATGCACACCACTTCGTGATTGAGGATACTTCGTTATTATCATTGTCCAGCCAGTACAAGTCTATCGCCTTTGCGATCTGTTCCCTATTAGATTTAGAAATTAATAGCTTGTCGTTTAATTTCCATTCTGACCTATGCTTTGGGCAATTGTTCTTTAATTGTATTTTCACCATATTATGGCCTGACCATGTCACCGTAATTATATTCGTAGATTTCACATTTTCGATTAAATTTCGATCAGCAAATATAAAATCTATTCTTGAGTATGAACAATGAGTCTTACTGAAACATGTGAAATCTTCCTCTGTAGGGTGGAAAGTCCTCCAACAATCGAGGAGAGCTTCGCTTTGTATTATGTTCCGGATTTTTTTTGCCAGATTAAAAACATTTCTCGAGGGAGTTTGAAACTTTTCGGGCTTTCTGTCTATATTGGGATCTATTACCAAATTAAAATCGCCCATAACTAAAGTGTGTCCTTGTTTGATTTGATTTAATTGCGTGAAAAATTTATGTAGAAACTGAATCTGCGAAGTATTCGGGGCATATATATTAGCAATTGTATAAAGTTTATCCTCTATTGTGCAAACTAGAATAATCCATCTGGCCAGCGCATCAGTTTTTGAGTGTTTAATCACAACATTTAATGTCGATGAAAAAAAAATAGCTACTCCCCTCTTTTTTTATCTTTAAGAGAAGAGCATACTGAACTGGGAAAGTCTTTCGAACTAAATTTCCCTTCATCTGCTCTGCGCCAATGGGTCTCTTGAATGCCTACGATTGGGCCTTTTCCCTTTTAATATGATCAAATAGGAGTCTTCTTTTCTGTGGGGAATTCTAACCTTGCGCATTGATTGAAACAACATTTAACATGTGGTTTTTAGCCTGCTTTTCTCCTTATCTCTCTTTCTTCCTTTCTCCCATTCTCTTTCCCTTTCCATTCTCTCCTGCACAGGGTTACATTCCCTTCAGGATAGGTAACTTTCTTTACTATTTTATATAGTTGAATTTTGTCTTTCATCGTCAACTTATACCATTCAAAAAACCTCACAGCATTTACACTCACAAACACATTTATAATACTATTTCATTTCCCTGTTTTATTTTTGTAATTAATTTATTTTTTTGTATATTTTTAACTTTTTTAGTAAGTAATTTATCCGCCTTATTCCCCCTATAATAATAATTTATTTTCATATACTGGAGATTCTTATTTATTTTAGCTATCAGAATTTCATTTATTTTATTCTCTATTGTCCTAATTTGATTCGAAATCGTTCTTGACGGTGTCGTAGTATTTCTTTACTATTTTATATAGTTGAATTTTGTCTTTCATCGTCAACTTATACCATTCAAAAACCTCACAGCATTTACACTCACAAACACATTTACAATAAACATCCCTTCAAGGAAGTATGGATGGACCTGCGATATACCCTCTTACGCAGAGCCTCCAAATAGATCCGATACAGGATCAATTTTGTGATACTGAACTGCCCCTCTTAGAGAGCGTTTGAGCCAGATATTTCATTTAGACCCTGGAATAGTACACTTTCCTAGTTGCCAAAAAAAAAAAAAAAAAAGCCTCTCTTCGCTATGCTTATCTCTATCCTCTACCTTCCCCCTCCCCTCCATTACACCTCTCCTCGTAGCTCTCTGTCGTCATGCCGGTCCTTCTAAATCCTTTAATCTCTAGTAAACCTATATTAATACAAAATTCATATTAACCCTTAGTGTTTAAACAACCCCTTTCAAGAGTTTATATATCATATCCGCCTGTGTCTCTCTATCCTTAATTAATTCTAATTATTTACATTCAATTTTCTATATATCTTTTATAACCTTAAATTCTTCTAACTATAGATTATCAGTTTACACCGATTACGTGAATTACTCCTTAAAATTCTCAAACTGCAACTTGTTTCATATACGCTTCTGTTACAAGTCCTTTAAAAATAAAAATGAGGCACTTATATTTCGGAAATGTAATTAACAATGTTACAGCTGTATTAACCAATATCTCTTGAGGAACTCCCTCGCATTTCCCTTTCTTTATTCTGTACCCTTCCTATATGCCTCAATAAAATACAGATTGAAAGAAAATTCTCAAACTATATCTATAGGTGTGGATACCTGTACTCACATTTCTCCTTTTTAAATTTAATTAGTCAGTCCCTCCTCTTAAAAACCCTTACTTCTTTGTGAATTAACAAATCAAGGATGTTTTTTTTATCCCCAGAGCTTTGTCTCACGCTCTGTCTAATTTAAATTCAGTATCAAAAAGCCTTTGATTCTAGTGATTGTGTGTTAATAAAGTTTTAAGTTATCCAACTTTGTGAGCAGCAATTATTTTCAAGTGAATAAAAAAAAAAAAAATTCATTCTTAAATTCTAATTGTTTGTGTAACCTCAATTTACTTGTGTCTGTACTATATTGAATCCCTCTAGTTGCATTACTCCTAATACTCAGTATCAATTTACGGTCTATGTGAACAGATTTTAGGAGAGTCCCTGGAGGTGGGATCGATCCCAAAACCTCCATCATAAGCAATGGTTATTCAATGATTATAGTCCTTTGTCATTGGTATGATATCTCTTCCTTTTCTTTGCTTTATCTGCCTCTTGGGCCGGTTGTAGGTAGTGAAGGGGAGGCAGGGGAGGAAGAAAGAAGAAAAAATAAATAAATAAATAAATAAATAAATGCTCTTTTCTATCTATTTTACAGCTTCTCTCCTCCGTCCTTTATCCTCATCTGCTGGATTGTCCAATTCAAAATTCTGCTCTCTGAACCATTTTGAAATTGCTGTAACATCCGAAAAGGAGTATGACCTTGCGTCGTGCGAAACAATGATTTTGCAAGGATATCGCCAAGCATATCTAATGTTCTTCTGGCGTAAAATCTTTGTGTAAATTGCAAACGGTTTTCTTTTAATCCTAGTATGGTAGGAGATATCCGGAAAAATCATAATTTTACTATATGAGTCTTTCAGCCTAATAAGTCTTGATGCTTTTAAGACTTGTTCTTTCATTTTGTATGACGAACAGCAGATCATTACATCTCTGGGTTCGCTTTGAGCCACAAAGTCTGGTTTCATAACTCGATGGCTTCTTTCCAAACAGTTTGATGAATCTGTCGTTTGTATGCCCAATTGGGAAAAAATCTCCATTATATATTCTTGCAGTTTATCGTTGTTGATGGATTCTGGGATTCCCCTAATTATAAGATTATTGCGCCGAGAGCGATCTTCCAGGTCTGCAATTTTAAGTTCCAACTCCTCTATTTTTTTATTTGTCTTTCTCATAGTGTCTTCTATTGAAGCTTGCTGAAATTCCATAGATTCTATTTTTTCTTCATTCTGCTTAAGTTTTTTCCCCATCTGTGATAACTCCATTTTGAATTCCAAAAAGCCTTCATGGATCTCTTTTTTGATTTTTTCTAGTTGGCGTTCAAAACAAGACTCGAGATGCATAAGTAGTTCAACCGAGTTATATTCTTTTGAGCCTAAATTTGTGAATATCTTCTTTGGGGATAAGTTGTCTGCTTCTTTAAATGATTGGGATGAGGAGTCCGATAGATTTTGTTGTTCTATTTCTTGTTTCTGTGTTTGCACCGAAACTGAGGAGGAAAGCCTTCTATCTGTCTTGCTTTCTAACTTCTTCTCTCTTTCTCTCTTCATCAGCTGTTTGTTATCTTGCCTTTTCCTGGCGCCATTTCAGAGAGAGAAAAGAAGATAAAAAAAAAAAAAAAAATTCCCTTTAAACCAGATGCAGACGGACCTTTATGATATTAGATCGCTTCTTTAAAGCCTTTGTTTTGATTCAGTTAGTTTTTCCCTTTCCTTCCTCTTGCACTGTTGATATGTCAATCATAAACTTTCTTTTGCTAGAGTCATTTTCTTAAGTGTTATGCTTTAAAGGGACAGAAGGAAATAATTTTCTCTTTTTTTTTAGTTTTTTTTATCCTTCTCTTTCAGCTCTTTTCCTTCTTTTCTTTCTCCTTTCTTCTCTCCTTCCCCTTCCCCTTCTTCTCTTGAATCTTTGTAGAGTCTTTGTAGAGTTTCCTTCTATTCTTCAGTTTCCTTTCCTTACCCCCTTTCTGTTATTTAATCCTCCTTCCTAGGGTTGCTGGCATCTAGTTGCAAATCAATGCTTAATTGTTTCAGATTGTTTCAGATTGGCAAATTTTAAACACCTATGCTTGTTTTGCTTTTCTTGTTTGTTTTTTGCCTCACCGGTTTATCTATTTATCTGTTTTTCACTTTTCTCTCCTTCTCTTTTACTTCAGCAGTATTGCTCGATCTTACTATATAGCTGTTATATATATAATAGACTCCGCTGCCCACAGAGAAGTGTTCTCTCCTTTTTTTTCTCTTTCTTTTCTTTTTCTTTATCTTTTCCCTTATCTATATGTACATATCTCTTCCTCTTTTTTCTCTTCTCTTCCTTTTTCTCTTTTGTTATAGATCTTGATTTTCAGTATTATTATATACATAAATATTATAGTATTTGTAGGATTTGTAGGAGGTTCTCCCTTGAAATTACTTAGTGAGGCTATTTCCTCAATACACCGGAGCCCTCTGGATTTTTCCCCCACCAAGTGCACAAAACAGCACTCACGTTTCTTCTCAGGGTGTCTTCTCAGGGTGTATTGAGCGGGGCCCAAACAATGGTTGCTCCCTCTTATCCTCCCAGAGGCCGTTAGTGCGTCTCTCACTCGCTCTCGGCTAGGCTCCTCCTCCGTCCCTCAGCAAGCGATGTCTCACTTCAGATGGATCTATACCGAGGGCACTCTTACGAACACACTCTTGCGGGCAGGTCTGCGGGCGGGTCTGCGGTCCTCCCCGGCTTCTAGCTTTTTGCTTCATGGCTTCAACTTCGGCTTAGTCTCGTCCGTCCGGGCGTCCTGTGGCT
The DNA here is from genome assembly GCF_036172605.1 of Pelobates fuscus. Classification (NCBI taxonomy): domain Eukaryota; kingdom Metazoa; phylum Chordata; class Amphibia; order Anura; family Pelobatidae; genus Pelobates; species Pelobates fuscus. The sequence goes on along the minus strand of NC_086320.1, from coordinate 213,969,980 downwards.
CATCTCCCTAGGGCGCCAGCATCTCCGCGAGCGAGGACGTACGCTCCCGTGCGTTCACGTCCTACGTCATCGCTCCTCCCCCAACCATGAAAACTCTAACTTTTTTAACCTGTTCCACCAGACCTAAAATTTTAGTCAGAGTTTTAATTGGGTCTTTATTAGGTAAATACACATTAACTAAAGTATAATCCGTCCCGTTCAGATGGTCCACCAAAATGATAACCCTCCCTTCCGAGTCTAAATGATTAAAACAATCGAATGTAACTTCTTTAGAGAAAATTATTGAAACACCGCATTTTATTTTTCCTTGTAAAGTTGCAGAGTAAGTCAAGGGATATTTTTTATAGAACCATAATTTCCTAGACTCCCCAACCTCCTGAATAAACCCTACTTGTATTTTCTGATTTACAAGGGTATTATACAAATAGCCTCTTTTAACAAAATAATTAAGGCCTTGGGCATTGATAGATAAGACTAACCATATCTTACTCTATTTTTCTTTTTTGGGCTCCTTGACCATATCCGCAATATGCATGGCCAGTTAAACATATTACACACCCGACAAAACAACATGAAAACATTCATATCTACACAGAAGCCTGGAACACAAAAAAAATATTCCAAGTACTGGGAGTCCCAAGGAATCCCACAGGGAGGGGTATAGAAACTTGGAGGGACTTATAGAGAAAGAAAGAGAATAAAAAAAAGAAAGAAAAGAAAAACGATTTGAGACCCAAACAGCAAAAAGGGCACACATAGAGGCCCCTTGAACAAAGGAGATAAAAAAACCCAGCATCTTCAGAATCTTGCTAATTCTCAGTTTACATAAAAAAACATTTTCCTATTATAATCAAATAACAAACCTTCAAATCTCTTACTATTCCCATACGGTCAGTGTATTATTATCTATCCCCTTAAAAAGTGACTTTTATAAAAAAAAAATGCCTCTAGCATAGATGGGCGTGAGTTTACTTAACATATCTTGATAAAAAAGTGACTGTGAATCCTTAACACTTGCAACAATTTAGTTATGTAATAAAGTGAAAGAATAAAGAGAGACTAATAAAGCTAGAATTAACTTATAGTAGCCCTTGCCATCACATACATCCTGAAATTCTCAAAAACCAGCACCGCTCTAGCTCATTTACTATTTGAATTACTTTAATTATATTTGTCGCTCAAATATACTACCAGTGTTTATTCGCATATTCATTTTCCTATTATCCCTTTTGGAACCTTGTATATACACTCTCAACCCCTATGAACTATTCCACGTGTTAACGCCTAAAAAAATGTAGTGATAGTATTAAACTTTACATATGTGTAAAATCGTAACCAAAAAAGTGACTAAAGGTATATACCGCTTAGATAAATATATCAGTGTCTTAAATATTCCAATGGTACTAGTAACCGAATATTTCTGGGGTTATCTTAATATAATCTCAAAGAAAAAAAAAGAAAAATAATTAACATTAACATTCATTAGCACCGCACCCAGCAGACTAATACATTAATATAATGGCTACAGGTCATTATCTTTTAGCCAAACATGGACAAGATCCACTGTCTTAAAAGACTTCCATATGTCTTTATAACAGATTGATAAAGCTGATTGCGAATTCCATTTGAACTTTAAATTCTATTTCTTCAAACACTGGAAAACCGTAGAGAAGAGATTCCTTCTTTGCCTCGTTAGGTAGGAAACATCTGTTAGGACTCTTATTGCTTTACATTTTTCGTCATTTATCCTCATCTTCTTTGCTGACTGGAGAATCTGTGTCCTGAAATCATACGAGACAAACGCCACAATTACATCTCGTGGATATATTTGGTCTTGCTTTCTTTGAAAGAGGCGATGTTAACGAGACATCTTTGTATCATGCTGTACAGTTGGAATCCCCAAGCAATTAATATATTCCATTAGAAAATCATGTAGTTGCGCGTCTGGAATTTCCTCAGGTATATTTCTGAACCTTAGGTTCAGTCTTCTTGATCTATCTTCCAGATCACATACTTTGTCTTCCCATTCTTTCACTTTAGATGCCATCTTAGTTTGGGTCTCCTTCACCTCCTGAAGCTCTATAGCCTCTTCCCTTTCTTCTATTTTCTGGATGCGTCCACTTAACGTGCCAAATTCTCTGATATGAAAGCGGATTTAATCACTCAACTCTTTTTTAATGTCATTAGAGATGTCTTCCAGGCATTTCTTTAAAAGGGTAGGTGTAACTACCTCTTTATCTATAGCCTTTTTAGGGGAGGCAGAAGCTCCTGTATGTAAAGACTCCAAAGTTGATTGCTCCAGGCATTCTTGATTATCTTGCGGAACAAAGAAAGCCGAGAGTCTCTTTTCCTGTTTCTGGCCTTTCTTATCAGCCTTTACTGAGGCTTTATTGTCTTGTGCTTTTTTGGATGACATTTCTCTTTAAGAATAAGTATATATTATAGTAGGAACTCTTCTTCCAAGGTAACTGCGTTAAGTTGAGAGTTGGGAAATGAATTGAATCCCCTCAGTGACACAAGGGACCCATAACTCTCTCAAAAACATGTGGAAAAGGCAAACCAGGTCCAAATTATATACATGTAGATTCAGCAACAAGCTGAGCAAATGATCCAATAATTGCTATCAGTATCATCAATATATACACATACAGCTAAGTCTGCAGGAAATCCGGGCAATATTGCATATTAAAAAAAAAAAAAACTCCTTATAAAAATAATAAGTTAAAGTCCAAACTTAGATCATAATTTGGATCTCTTATACTTTGTCCCTATCAGGAAAAAAACCTCTTAGCCCCCTTTCTCAGTAATTAGTAAGGGCACGGTTTTCCCTCTCTCCTTTTCTTTTCCCTTTTCTCTTCCCCTTCACAGAAACGCTCCACCAGAGGGTTCTAACATCCCCCACAGGCTCCGACAATTTGTCAGACCGACTCACTCACGGCGGTAGAGGGAACTGAAATTAGTCCGGTAGTATGTCGCTGGATCAGCATGCCCTCCCCGGTCCGGTCTCAACCCGTCTAGGTCCACTACTAGCGGGATCTCTCATCAGCTCGCGGCATCAGCGTCTCACCTCCACTCCGGTCTCGACCCCTCCCCTCCCGGCGTGAGCGTCGTTACGTCATCACCGTCCCCGGCTTTTGGATATCTTTCTAACATACAGTGACAATGGGATACAGACTTCCACATATAGGATGAACATGGATCTCAATTCCGTTTCGGAGGCCACACCATAACCCTTTTCACACAAAAGGGCTTTACCATGGGAATTAATTGACCTATGTTGTACCAATGACCATTCATTCTTGCTTCTAACTGAGAAGTTAAAAAGAAGATTAATAGACAGAAAATATCCAGTGTGGGCTATTGACAAGCTTTCAATATAGCTAAAAATAAAAACGAGTAGTACCACAGGAATGAATACCCCATTTTATACATGAATTATTACCTTTTTTCAATGGCAAACCAGCATTGCAAACTGTTGCCTGGTTTGTTATTTATAATTGTTGAAAGTACTTTTAATTTAATATTATCCCTAACTAAACCCTATTTACTGTATAAGTGGCTTGTGGATTCCTTATTTCAAAATCCCTGACTTTACATTTATCTGTATTTCATCTCATCTGCCACTTGCCTGCTCAGTCCCCCAATGTATCCAAGTTCCTCTGTAGAGAAATGTTATCATGTTCAGACTGTACTTAGTTTTGTGCCATCTGAAAACATAGGCAATTGACTTTCAATGGAGAAACAGAAGGGTGGTGAAGTGTCAAATATGTACTTAAAAATATGTGGGAAAATAAAAAGAAGAACTAATAGTGTAGTGTAACGGATCGACGGGCACCCCGACTGGGTACCTCCATTGAAGGATGCTCCTAGCGCTTCCTGGGCACTGCAGCAGACACCACAACCACCGAACCGGAGAAGCATACAAAAGCATATGAATGCTGTAAACAACTGAACAGGAAAATCATACAATCAGCTTACACTCCTGGCAATCAGCATACAATCCAATTCCCCCAATAACGAGACGACACTTCGTTTTGAGGTCAAGCAGAACTGACTGAACTGGCACATACACCTTCTTTTATTCACAAACATAGTACTGCCCACAGAGTGTTGAAATACAACCAATCAATCCGTACAATACACACAGACACTCCCACACAAAATCCTCCCCTACTACCCACAGAGTGTTGAAATACAACCAATCAATCCGTACAATACACACAGACACTCCCACACAAAATCCTCCCCTCTGCCTGTGATAAGCAGAGAAATACATTATTATAAAACATATCACAGGGACCCCCAAAACATGCAATAACCCCATAAATATATATATATATATATATATATATATATATATATATATATATATATATATATATATAAATATATCCTCGGAACTGGGGGATCTGGGTGAACCACATATCCAAAATTCACCCAGATTTGTTCAGTAGTTTGGAAGATACAGTTTAATGCAGATTCCGCAGAACATATACAGGCTATATGAAAAATTATTACTGTATAATGTGTCACCTGTTGTATAGTTTGAAACTACTGCACGATGTCTTTGTGCACCAAATACCGGCGAGATGGCACCATGTAGAAAAGTCCAAACAGTGTCTGTGAGTTAAAATGGCCGCCATCCATTGTTCTCACCATGTGCCTCTGATACATGAAATGGTGGCCACCCAGTAACTCCACAGTATGTCCCCAGATGGTTCTTAAAGGGCCAACAGCAGCATAATAAAATGCAATATGCCCAAACAATATATTTAAAGGGCCAAATCTCCCAGGGGCCATAGTCAGCAGGCAGGAGGCGGGCAAACAGGCTTCTCCAATGCCCAGTGGCAAGGTTGGTTTCGCCACATGTAGTATGTAATATACAATTAGAAAAAGATGATAAATGATTCACTTTTTGGGAGCTTAGGTGCAGTGCCAACATTCGAACTTAGGCGGAATGATCCACGCCTAGGGATATAATGTGATCCACAGGTCTGCGAGTCGTCTTCCTTTTTGGTTGATTTCCTCATAAGCATGTAAGGGGAAAGATTTAGGAAATATGGTAGTAGTATGTCAAAGTTTAAAAATAAAGTGGGGTAGGGGGCGTGGCTTGGCGGCGCATGAGAGCAGTCGCCTGAGCACGGAGCTCTCCCGCCGACGGGTGCAACAGCGAGAAAATACAGCGTGTTTAGACCGGCAACCGAGCACAAAAAGACGGTACACCTTCACTACATCATGTCCACCAAAATTACCAAAAAATTCCGGCAGAAAACGCTTCAATTACAAGCAGCAACATCACCGAAGACCGGAGCAGAGGACCAAAATGGCGCCGGCCGGCACCAGACACCAACCACGTGTGCAGCAATGGGTGAGTCTGATCACACCACAGACAACATGCACACTCCGGTCACCAATGCCTCCATACATGACATGCTCTCAGGCTTTCAAGGCTCCATTAAAACAGACTTACAACAAGTCGCAGCAGAAATCAGAGCAGACATACATGCACTGGGCGAAAGGACAGCCCGCCTGGAGGAACAGGCAGACGACATAATTGACGCACATAATGGTCTCTCTGAAGCCCACACGGCACTCTATGACAAAGTTCAACGCCTAGAGGCTAAAATTGCAGACCACGAAGATAGGGACCGTCGTAACAATATTCGGATTCGGGGAATACCAGAATCTGTCAACTCCCAGGAATTGTCCCAATATGTGCAAGATCTCTTTAAGGCTTATGTCCCTACTCTAACTGATGGAGACCTGATCTTAGACAGAACACACCGTCTCCCCAAGCCGAAACACCTACCGACAACGGTACCGAGAGATGTTATTACGCGCATCCACTATTTTACCACAAAAGAGCGCATAATGCAAGCATCCAGACGCCAGACACAACCTCCGGAGCAATTCTCCCAAATTAAACTGTTCATTGATCTATCCTCTGCTACCATGATCAAAAGGCGCTCCTTTGCGCACATTACAGCGGCCCTACGAGCAGCAGAGGTGCAATACAAATGGGGCTTTCCGACTAAACTATTGGTCAAGCGCAATGGCATCGAACACCAGATCCTCGACCCAGACTCGGGCTCGAAACAGTTGCACGACTGGAACATCCCTATCCCCGAGGCCCACCTCCGATCCACAGACATCGGATCTACAAGCAAACTCCACAACGAGTGGCAGAAAAGGCCACGCTCCACGAGCTCCACGAGCTCACACAGATACCACAAGAAGACCCAAGACACCTGAATGCATATGGACTGTACTACATATATAATGGACAGGTCGTATACATAAACTGTACTTATACGTATCCTTTCCTTCTTATATCATGCCGGACTTTTAGATTACTCGCACCTGTCGAGAGTCAACCTACAACTCTTAACAACCGTCTTTACCTTTGTTGTTGTTAAACCTGATATCTAATTTTCTCTAACCGCCCCCAAGTGGCTGCAACTCAGAGCCACTAGAGAACCCGTTATAACTGACACTGCGCTATCAGGGTGCAGTGAACGGAAAAATGTACATAGTCGACCTAAGGTCCCAATGTTTTAGTGATTTCTTTTCCCCTTTGCATATTATTTCTTTCATATACAGACCCACGGATAATGACTCCCATACCACTACTACCAGCTGGCCTCATAATTTGGGGTTTGAACGCATAAAAAAGTCGCACCAGCTACCAGATCTAGCCACAACCAACCCCGCCACATAGATGGCACTCAAAATATGTTCCCTAAATGCTAAAGGGCTGAATTCCCCTCATAAACGCCGCCTAGCCTTACGCGAAGCCAAGTCACTGGGTGCCCACGTAATGCTGTACCAAGAAACCCATTTTCTATGGAGTAAAAGGCCAAGATTTAATTCCCCGCACTACCCCATAGACTTCCACTCCTGCTACTCTGCGAAAAAGAGAGGAGTATCTATACTAATCAGTAAAGAGGTGGCCTTCTCCTTAATACGCAAAATAGGGGATAAACAGGGTCGCTACCTTATCCTACAATGCTCCTTGAATAATAATGTGTACACTATTATTAATGTATATGGTCCTAATGTCAATCAAGGTGATTTTGTTGATGTTTTGATGGGATTGATGTCTGCTCATTCACTAGGGGAAGTGATCATAGGGGGTGACACGAACTTTTTGTTAGATAGCGAATTGGACTCCTCGGGAGGCACGAACCTGACCGCACAAACACTAAAGAACAGGGCCAAACTGACCGCGCTCATCCGCAACAAACTGAATGCACACAACCTCGTAGACCCGTGGCGAATTAATCATCCCACGGAAAGAGACTATACGTGCCACACCGCAGCCCATAATAGCTACTCAAGAATTGACAGATTCCTTTTACATTCTTCTTCCCTTATGAAAGTAGAACACACAGATATAGGACTAGTCACTTGGTCCGATCACGCCCCAATTTCGTTACATCTCAGAGAACAATTCCCAATCACGGGAAAAGCTAACTGGAGGCTAAATGAGCGACTACTAACTGATCCTGAAGTTGTCAAACAAATAGAGCAGGACTTACAGTTTTACTTCCAAGAAAACAAGACCCCAGACTCTCCTCTCCCCCAAATCTGGTTGGCACACAAAGCCTTCATAAGAGGCTGTTTAATAAAACATGCTAGCTTTGCAAAAAAAAAGAGGCTGGCAGCATATACGGCCGTACTTTCCGAACTAACCACCCTAACACACTCCAACAAACACTCTCCCACAGCAACCACCCACGCTAAACTATTATCATTACAATCACAATTACGAGATCTGGAACTAGCAAAAACGACCTTTCTCACGCGCAGGCACAAACATGGCTTTTTTGCAGCAGGCAATAAAGATGGGGCCAAGCTGGCCGCCCAATTAAAACAGAGGGCTGCTAGCTCTAAGATCGCATCCATAAAAAACACCAAAGGTATCACCATCCTGAACCCACAAGGAATAGTAGACGAATTTGCACATTATTATGAAAAACTTTACAACCTAAAAGATGACCGACGGACCATCCACCCCACCAAGACAGACATTGACTCCTTCTTATCAGACGTAAACCTCCCGACACTGTCTATCACAGAGGCAGAACAGCTTGCTAAGCCCTTCACATTAGAAGAGATCACTTCGGTGGTCTCCACACTCCCGCCACATAAGTCCCCAGGCCCGGATGGCCTATCTAATATATATTATCGTACTTTCCTACCCACGTTAATTCAACCTCTCCAGGCAATATTCAATCACTGCAGAGAAGAGGGGTCATTGCCTGCAGAGGTGACAATGGCACATGTATCCACGCTTCCTAAACCAGGCAAAAACAAAGACCAATGTAAAAACTTCAGGCCTATTTCATTGCTTAATAGCGACGCCAAAATTTACGCTAAACTGTTTAGCGAACGACTGGCACCGCTCCTACAAAAATTAGTGCACAATGACCAATCGGGATTCGTAAGGGGTAGACAGGGCTCCGACAATTCAAGGAAAGTACTAAATATCATAGCGGGAATGGAAAAGGGACAACTCGGAGGTCTTTTTCTGGCGTTGGACGCCGAAAAGGCCTTCGATAGGCTAAACTGGCAATACATGACGGAGGTACTACGCTTATATAAGTTCCCAGAGGGGGTTATCAAAGGGATAATGGCGCTATACGCGAAACCCAGCGCTAGGGTCTCTCATGGAGGCTTCCTATCGCGAATATTCCACATAACAAATGGGACACGTCAAGGATGCCCATTGTCCCCCCTACTGTACATACTCTCCCTAGAACCATTAGCTTGGAAGATAAGACAACACCACTCCATATCCGGCATCAAACTAAATGACAAGGAATGCTGTCTAGCGATGTTCGCAGATGACATCTTCGTTACTATCTCACACCCTGAACAATCACTTCCCCAACTGCTAGCACTACTGAATGACTTCGGTACAGTCTCCTATTACCGCCTAAACAAAGACAAAACACAAGCCTTACCGATTAACCTACCAAATCTGGTCGTCACTGCGCTTAAAAGGTCGTTTGACCTTGACTGGAGGTCGTCCTCCATAACATATTTAGGTGTTAAAATCGCCACCTCTATTAGCAATATCATAAAACTCAACTACAAACCCCTCCTACATATGTGTAACACAGAATTGCATAAATGGAAGAACGCAAAAATGTCATGGTTAGGCCGTGTAAATGCCTATAAGATGATGCTCCTACCGAGGTTATTGTATATCTTCCGCATGCTCACAATAGATGTCCCGACAGTACTCTTTAAAACACTGCAGGCCACTTGTAGTTCCTTCGTTTGGGGAGGCAAGAGATCCAGACTACCCCTGAGCCTTTTACAACAAACAACAAATAGGGGAGGAGTAGGACTGCCTAATATTGCACTCTATTACAAGGCCTCTATACTTGCTACGAACATCCACCTTCACGCTCAAAGGGGAACAACACAATGGGTAGATATGGAACAAGACCAAATTCAACACACTTCTCTCACCAGTTACATGTGGACACCACGCTCCCTAAGAAACACTAAAGTAGATCTCTACCCTACTACAAAAGCATCGATCAGAATATGGGATCTATATATGTCCTCTCTAGGCTGGAAGAAGCTCTTCCATCCAGAAGCCCCCCTAATCGCACTTCAGGCAGTGAACCCCACAATCCCCTTAGCTAGATGGACACGGTTAGGCATATCCCAAATCCATAAAATATGTAAAGGTCACCAAATAATGGACTTCCCCGATATACAAACAAAATGGGGAATCCCAGAAAAGGATATCTTCCCCTACTTGCAATTGAAACATACTATCACAGCCCACGTTCAGACGATAACGCCCACTCCAATTGCCACTACGATTGCAGCTAGATTAATACCTCACAGGTGTTGGACTGCCCCCACGAAACCCAAAGCCCTCTCACTTTGCTATAAAGCACTGCTGGAACTAGCCCCGCAGAAACCACTGACATGCAAACAACATTGGGAATCAGAGGTGGGAAGTAAACTACCTGAAGATGAATGGCTTCTAGCCCTTAATGGTATCAAAAAATGGACCAGGTGTTACTCGCATATTGAAGCGCACCGCAAATTACTTTATAGATGGTACATGACTCCCGATAGGTTACATAAAATATACCCAGAAGTCCCAGCCACATGCTGGAGATGCGGCATAGCCGAAGGGTCTTTACCACACATATGGTGGAAATGTGGGGGGATACAACCGCTATGGGGGGACGTCCAAAAACCTACTAACTGAACTCGCAATTACTAACTTCCCTATGGACATGGCATCATGTCTGTTACTGCGATTCCCTGATAGCCTCTGCCGGAATCATACCCAACTAGTGGGCATAATCCTCATGGCCGCCAGACACCTAATAGCCTTTAATTGGAAATCACACAAGTGCCCAAATAAACAACAACTAATAGATAAGGTCCAACAATTCTATATCTATGAAAAAATGTCCACTGAGTCAGCTAAATCAACAGAGGAATTTAGGGAGGTATGGGAGGTTTGGAATAGGTGGTACAAATGCAGGACGTCCCGAGGGAAATAAGAGGTATCGAATGAAGGCCTGGTACAGGGATGGGTCGTTTATGCCACAACTGGAAACAAAATGTGTAACAACGTTAAGGAAGAAACTCCGTGGTCGTCTGAAAATTTGTTTGTGTACATACATTTGTTGAGTTAATTTTTCATTTTACCAGTTATCTTATCGAAGGAAACAACTGTGAACCACAGTGCAAGTTAATGGAAAGCTAGAGTGTAACCAAAAACAGACATGAACATTGTATTACGTTGATAACCACTGTATTACCCAAACCGTACATTGTATAGTATTGTTTATGATGTTATGTAACCCAACTATGTACTGGAATCAAAAATTTTGAAAACCTTCAATAAAAACTAAATATTAAAAAAAAAAAAATAAAGTGGGGTATAAAATGTGCACTCACATATTTTGGAGCCAGACCTTCGGCTCCCCAAATAAAGCGTGGAGTGGTATGCTCCCCACTCTTGGATGTAAATGGTAATGGTGTTTCTCCGCATGTAAATATAAAAGAAGAAACCCACAATAGTGTATAACTGTAAAATTGGAGTAAAGATATAAAATAGATAAAATGTTTGCTCAGTCCAAAGGGCGTAGATGGTTTAGTGTCCCCACCAGGGATCTAGGCGTTCATAAATCCAGCAGAAATCTATAAGGTCCGATAAAAAAGTACTTTTTATTTATAAAAACAAAAGAGATAACAATAAAAAAATGAAATAAACTGGCATAAAATACACTTAACACGTTTTGCCAACAATCTGGCTTTATCAAAAGTGTTTACAGATAAAGGGTACCAACGCTGCTTAAATAGGGGAGTAAAAGTAGAATCTAACAGTCATATGACGTCATAGTTCAGGCAGCCTATTGTGGCCATGTAACCGCTCTTTCAGAGTGAACACATGGCCCTGATCTGGGCCCCCCCAGATCCGAAGCAACATCGATTGCCGGCAGACTGGGAATGGCAGTGATCAGGTAATTACTAAGGACCGCTCGTTTTACATTATGACAGTTCAGGACCGTCATCAGTCCTCAAGGGGATGTTTCTGATGATGGTCCTAAACTGTCATTGGTCTTCAGGGGATGGTTGAACCCTTCATGACCAAAGACAGAAATTTTCCGTCAAGCTTGTCCTTGTGTTAAGGACCCTTGACAGAAAATATCCGTAATTTATTTAATCGCGGGGTTAATGCTAATCCGGTCTTCGAGGCCGTCCGGGAGCACCCGATCCCGCTGCCCCTGCAGCAGTGATCGTTCTGACAGCCTGTCAGAGCGAGCACATGTGCTGCAGGGACTTACAATCCGCCTTACTGCTCGATCAGTTGGCAGGGACTACATTTTACGGTCATCTGATTATTATTTTATTAATTTTTTTAACCCTCAGGGGTTAAATATTTTTATTAATTAAAATATTTTAAATGTATATATTTAGCTTGCTGGGGTGGTTGGAAGTTAGTAGGGAATTGGGGAATTTGGTGTATGGCTAGATAGGGGTTAACAATAAAAAAAGTTTTTAAAAAATGTAAAAAAAAACTTTTTAATATCATTTATAAAAAGTAAATAAAATCCCACCCCCTTTACCCAGTCCAAATAAAAATTAACCCCTTCCCTGCCAGTTGATCACTGCCTATAGTGATCAAAATACAGATCACAGTATTATACTGTGATCTAATTTTTTTAACCCCTGAGGATTAACTTTTTAATTCATTTTTTTAACCCTCATTGGTTTAACTTATTTAATTAATTTTAATATTTTAAAATGATATATTTTGCTGGCTGGGGTGAGTGGGAGTTATGGGAAAGTGGGGAATTAACTGTTAGTGCTACTTACTGCTAGTTAGGGGTTAACGGTAAAAAACAAGATTTTATAAAGATTTTAAAAAGTTAAAAAAGTTTTAAAGTGTAAATGTTTTTTTGTTTTTTTTTAAATGCTCATTACCACTACACCTGGAACATACTAGCAAAAAAATATCCCACGCCAAGGTTCAAAATATGCCTTTTGAATTACCCAGGGGTGTATTCTTTAATAAATAGTATGTGTTTGTGGAGAAGATTGAATAACCAGCCCGCTAAACTACTCCAAAAATGGAACATGGACACAGCGAACATGTGCCCCTTCAACATCCACATATACCTGGCAAAAGTACATACGGGGGTATTGCTATACTCAGACGACATAGTTGAGCAACATATGAAGTATTATACAGTCGTTGCACAGTTACGGTTTGCAAAATATTTTGTGCAAACTCACTTTGTGTGTCAAAAAAGCAGAAAAAAATGCTTATTACCACTACACTTGGTACACGCTAGCGGAAAAACTATCCCACATGAAGATTCAAAATATGCCTTTTGAAATACCCTGGGATGTCTTCTTTAATAAATGATATGCCTTTATGGTGTAGTTGGAATATGTAGCCTGCTCAAGTGCTCCAAAGTGGGACACGGATGCATCAAAACCCTCCATGAAAATTCACACTTAAAAACCTGAACTAGTCACGTCTCTTTTACAGCACTGTAACTTCACAAAATCGTGTCTAGGTTATACATTGGGCATAACAAGATACAACAAATACAGGGTGCGCTAAGTAGGACAATGAGAGATAATAAACAAAAATAATATAAAGAGTCTCTTAAAGTACAGCAAAGACCTGGAGTGTATATTCTTCAGTTCTTGCTTTGAATCCTCAGTGGTAAATATGAAATACAAAAGCAAAAATAGAGACCAATAGTGCAAAACCGTTTTAGGAAAGCTGGATCACGAACAACATAGAAGTAGAGAAGTGCCAACTCACAATTTAAAGAGCTATGCCCAGCTCTAGGTAAAATAGCATACAGTGGTATTTAATACTCCACACATGTAGGATATAACTGGACACTTGGAGGTGTATCCTCAAGACTTCTTACAGCATTCCAGATAAGCGTCAGCATATAAAATACATAAAAGGGGGAAAAACCCAATGGTGCAATAAAGTAGGTTAACTGCAACTACAGACAACACTGATGTCCTAAGAGTGCCAACTTACAATTGGGAGAGCTATAACCAGCTCTGAGTAAAACAGCATACAGTAGTATTTAAACTCCCTACATGTAGGATATCCTTCTAGCGATGCTTGCAGTGCCGGTCTTATGAAAATAAAATCACAAGAGAGGGCCCATAGTGTTTACCGTATAAAAAATAGCAGTAAAAGGTAAAATGAAACGTACTTACAGTGTTCAGAGCAGCCACACTGCTCTATGAACCAGGCGTAGGTGGAATAATCCCCACTAGGGATTTCTTTTGTAGTACTGGATCTTTAAAAAATCAGCCAGGATAAAACAGCAACAAATAAAAGTAAGTGTGCAAAATACTTTTATTGGATTCTTATAAAAACACAACGCGTTTGGCCAAAACAGGCTTTATCAACTTGATAAAGCCTGTTTTGGCCAAACGCGTTGTGTTTTTATAAGAATCCAACTTGAGGAAGCCTGTTTTGGCGAACAGACAAACATACCAACTTCTAAAATTGTTTCACATCAAAAAATTATTTTAGTCCTTGTATTTTGTGACCTGTAACTTTCAAAATAAGTGGAAATCCTATACATATTATGTACTCTATAAATCAAGACATAAAAAATTATTTATTTTGAATTACTTTTTCTAAGCCTGCTATATTATGCACACGCTATTATTGACAAAACTGTTATAAAAAATGTGGGTTTTTTTTGTTTCTCCTCTCCCCACCATTTTTGGCTTTTTTTTTTTATAAATTAATGAGCATTTATCTATGTATATGTGACCTCAAATAAAAGCTCCATTGCCCTCTAAAAAACGGTATATATTATGTGTTGGTGAAATAAATGTCAGAGATGCAAATTGCGTTTGAACACAAACAGCAAAAAATGCAAAACTGGCTTATGTCCTTTGTAGGAAATTAGTTTTTCTTGAGATGTTTGTCACACACCGGTGTTCTAATAGTCGAATCAGAGTGTCTTGCAGCCAAAAATGTATATTAATTCAAACAAAATCCCCAAAACAACATCAAAGTCTTTGCACAGTCTTGACCAATACATAGCAATGTGTAAGCACTTCAAGATAGTATCCTTATATAGGGGCGTATACATAAGGTTGCCTTACTTTAAAATAAGTGGCTATCAAAGAAAAAGGGTGGTAGCTTAGTATCATTTGAAATCTATGATTAAAGCCATACATTATATTTAGGCGGTAAAAAAAAAGTTACACAAAAGAAGTTCTATATACATGGTTAACTGAATAAATGCCTTTAGAAATGTGAGCCTTGGTAATACACAGGGAGACTGGCTTACAAAGCTAGGTCAAAGGTTACTTTCAACAGGCCTTCATCTATCATTCTTAACATGAACCATATGTGGTGACCATCCATATACAATGAAAGTCTGTAATACTAGTTACATCCTGTGTCTGAAAGAAGTTTGAATAAAGACTTTATAATATTCATATCACAAAACAAGATTCTACAGCACATTAGATAATTTAAATTAATTAAATATTTCATCCTTAAGGGTAAGACAAGCTTTTGAAGCATTGTCCTTAAAGGGTTAATTAGTTATAGTATATGTTTACATTGAAAAATTCAAGAGCTGCAGGATATGTTGGGACTTGAAAAATATCATAATCGAAATACCTAAAATAAATAAAGCCTATCACAAATATTTAAATTTAAATGTTCAAGGTCTGATGTTAGTATGGATGCTTGAGAAGCAGTACATCCATATGCTTAAAATCTGACATGTAACAAAGATATTACAAAATCGATTTTACAGGCTTTCAGGATTTATTGCAAATACTCAGAGAAAGTTTTAACATGTAAGGAAATGCCTTAAAATGCAGTATGTATAGGTGTGTGGGCTGGGAATAGTTCACATAGTATAGTTTTCAGAAATTAAACAATGAACATTTCCAAAATTGCCTCCAAACTGCCACATATGCAGTTACTTGTACTACAGGAAAACAATGGCATTGTGGGTTATATTTTTGAAACCCTAAACAAGATTAAGATTATCCAGAACCTTATTCAGGATGGCAGATTAGGGACACCTCCTAGAGTCCTGTGCTCTGTTCTATGAATATTGTGTGTGAGATTGTGTTTGTATGTAGCTGATCATTGTGTGTGGGAGAGACTGAATGTTGTGTTTGTGAGGGTGTATATTGGCATAGTGTTGTGTGTGTGTGTGGGAGAGACTGAATGTTGTGTTTGTGAGGGTGTATATTGGCATAGTGTTGTGTGTGTGTGTGTGTGGAGGAGGCTGAGAGCTGTTCAGGGGAAGCTTAGTGTTCCTGTGTGTGCTGTTGAGTGTTATGTGGCTGAAGTGTGGAGGAGTCTAACCATTGTGTGTGTGTGTGTGTGTGTGTGTATGTAGGGGAGTTCGAGTATGGCTGAGCATTTTGTGTATGTGTAGTGTCTGAATGTATGTGTTTTGCCTCCCTCCTGCTTTGTTTTCCCTTGTGATACAATTGAAGGTGATCTGGATCTGTAGTGGTCTGGTCAGGGAGTTTTGTGGTCTGTACCTCTAGGTTCTGG
The DNA here is from genome assembly GCF_036172605.1 of Pelobates fuscus. NCBI lineage: Eukaryota > Metazoa > Chordata > Amphibia > Anura > Pelobatidae > Pelobates > Pelobates fuscus. Next base: position 213,953,911 of record NC_086320.1, on the reverse strand, counting down.
TGACTATAGTGTCCCTTAAACAAGAAAATGAAACTATCCCTTTGCTCTTTGTCAAAGTCTGAATGGACATTTTATCTATGTTTTAATTACATAATTAATCATTCTGTCCATTTTCATTAACACCAACTTACCTCATGTTTGTATACTTCATGTAAGATGCCCCAGTGTAGCAGAAAATGTACTTTCAAAGAGAAACAATGTTACAAATTATGTCATTTACTGCATCTATTTTTATATTGTTGCCATAGCACTTCTTAGAAAAGAGGCACTTAAAGTGTCACTGTTAAAAGATTAATAGAAAATATAAATTGATATTATATTCAAATAGTTGATGGCTGCATTCAGGAACATCTTCTTGAATTGCAGTAATTTACATTTAACATTGATGGGATTTGTTCTGCTTGAAAAACAAAGTACTATGAAAAAAATGACTAGCCGATAAAGTGCTTGGGTACTCATTCTCTTATTTTGATCTGTGTATATATTGAACAATATGCTCATGCATTGTTGTATTTATTGAACCTGTACTACAGTTGCAAGAAAAAGTATGTGAACCCTTTGGAATGATATGGATTTCTGCAAAAATTGGTCATAAATTGTGATCTGATCATCATCTAAGTCACAACAATAGACAATCACAGTCTGCTTAACCCCTTAAGGACACATGACATGTGTGAAATGTCATGATTCCCTTTTATTCCAGACGTTTGGTCCTTAAGGGGTTAAACTAATAACACACAAAGAATGAAATGGTGCCATGTTTTTATTGAACACACCATGTAAACATTCACAGTGCAGGTGGAAAAAGTATGTGAACCCCTAGACTAATGACTAAAGATGTCCTGAACAGTTCGCCGGGAACTGTTCGCCGGCGAACATAGCTTGTTCGCGGTCGCCACGGCGGGCGAACATATGCAATGTTCGGTCCGCCCCCTATTCGTCATGGAGGTGGGAGGGTCTGGGAGGGAGGGTCTGCTGCTGATTGGCTGGAATGTGTCTGCTGACTGTGAGGTACAGGGTCAAAGTTTACTCAATGATGACGAATAGGGGGCGGACCGAACATCGCATATGTTCGCCTGCCGCGGTGACCGCGAACAAACTATGTTCGCTGGCGGACAGTTCCTGGCGAACTGTTCGGGATATCTCTACTAATGACATCTCCAAGAGCTAATTGGAGTGAGATGTCAGCCAACTGGAGTCCAATCAATGAGAGGAGATTGGAGGTGTTGGTTACAGCTGCCCTGCCCTATAATAAACACACACCAGTTCTGGGTTTGCTTTTCACAAGAAGCATAGCCTGATGTGAATGATGCCTCGCACAAAAGAGCTCTCAGAAGAAAAAAAAATGGTAATGCTCTCAGGAGAAAATGTTTTTTGTAACGCAACTGCAGATTAAAAAATACATTTGATAGTCACTTTAAGAAAATATTTATTTAAATAAAGGAAATTAACTTTGGTAGTCTTTTGCAGCAAATGGGTTTTGAAATAATGCATGAATGCTTGGAATCGGGTTTCAGGATTGTAACACAAGAATATAGCAATTATAAAAATAAGGAAATGCCTAATGAGTGTCAGGATTACTAGTTGATCCAGCACATAGAATTGAGTCACACTGATGACTAATAGGTAACGTATTACCGGGCCTTAGGATGGTCAGACTTAATGTACCAAAGAGTAGTCAGGATTCTTGCCGAGGTCAGGGGATACAGAAAGAGACACAACGATAAGGGAAAGTCAGAAGTCAGGGATACCAGAATACAGGGAAATAAAAATCAAAGACAAAGTAAAAGACCAGAAGAAACTTGTATCAGGAACGTGCTCTCGGACAACCACTAGGGAAACCACGACAGAGCAATGAGGAAAGGTAATTTGGGGTTTAAATACCTGCTTTACCTTTCTGATTGGCCAAGATCGATCTTTGACCCCAAAACGTGCGCGCATGCGTGACGCCACGTGGACCTCGTCAATCACGTGAGCACACGTGGGGGTATAATTTGCTGTGGATCCGCAGCAGCCAACATTAATTAGCCTGCCGCAAGTGTCAGTCATACAGACGCATGGCTGCTGGGTGCAGAGACCGCAAGGTGAGGAAGAATATGTTACAATGAGCAGCAAACAATATAGTCCAAGTAACTTCAAAGAGGAATGCGTAATTAGCAGTAAGTAGTATAGTCCATTTGACTTCAATAAGGTTGCCAGAGCAGGTGACTCCTGTAGTACAAAGCAACAGTCTTTTAGTAAAGGAAATAACTTGGTAATGAATTATCCTGGTTATGAAGTAGTTGAAGTTAGTAGGCTTCAATAGCAATAATTAATACCATTGAGTAATTGGCAAATTATATTTCAAATAGATATAGCAAGTAGAATCTCAGAGGCAGACTTTGGATAACCTTTATACTTCCCAGAAAGTTGTGGCTAGAACCAACTGGTAAATACAATCAAAGGAGATCTTTTCTTAATAAATGATGGGAGTTGAAGTCCATGCAGTGTAGATTGATTTATGGTTCTGTGAAGTAACTGAAGAGGTGCAGGAATCTGAAGTTAAGTCTGTTTCTTGAGCGGCAGAGTAGAATGGAGTATAGCCAGGAAAAAAGCCAGAGGTTCAGAACACAGGAATTCAAATGAGCAGAGTTCTGCAGTGAATCCACAACCATGTAGTAAGAAGCAAGAGCACATCAACCTCAGGAGATTGACAGAGAGAGAGAGAGAGAGAGAGAGACTGAGCACCTGAGATCAGGTGCAGCTTCTTTTTAACTCAGGAAGGGATGACATCACAGGCATATGGGGCCTGATTGCTATATGTGGATCTGGCTGGAATCAAATATGGAGGAATTCCCAAACAATGTGGGGGAATCCTGACAGAAGTGCAATAATGGTCCACACATATATGAGGACCATCTATCATCATATTGTGATGCTATTGATTTGCTATATAGTTGAAAAGGATGTCTGGGCAAACATTAATGATCCATTACAGTCTTTATTAGGAAAAAAAAGAAAAAGATTTTGGCTCTGTAAAAGAGCAGTTCCCAAGCTACAGAATTTCCCAACAAATTACATATAAATAGGGCATAAAATACATTCAAATAATAAAATCAAGGTGTGATAATTAAATAACCACAGTCTAATTACGCAGTCTGAGAGGCACCACAATGGTATATCCATTTATTTTCAGCTAGTGCTTTCACTAATCCGTGTTTTATATTCATTCTACTTGTTGCGAGGATCCAATCTGACAAAGTCTGCCAATGAAGCATAGAAAATAAGCTAACACAAAATGTGGGTCATGTTACTTTCTTTTCATTTGACTTTTTCAAATAAACTGGTGCACATGAAAACAAAAATAAAACTAATTAGTTATATATTAATATTAAAAAGACAGTACAACTGTCTTGTGATAATAGAAGGTATCACTTCTTTTATTAGCTTTGTGATGGGTCAACTCTTTAATGAGCATTCTTTACATAGTTTTAATTAGAGGAGAATTCATTTTGGGAATTTACATTAATATCAACTCAAGGAATATTTGTATACTTTTTCAGTAAGATAGCTCTGTGGGCCTTGCTGATGGCAGGTTCAAATCCTGGCAGGGTTGAGTCAGCTCATCATCCTTCTGAGGTACATAAAATGACATTAAATTGAGTAATAACAACATCCCCTGGATATTGGGCAAACGTAACACCCCCAGGATGTACTTGGAAACCAGAGTAATCTGAATTCTGTTTCTTCTTGAAAGGACGTTGTCAGCTTGACTATTGGACATATAATAAAAACAAAGTATTGAATTTCCTGGTTAAATTCTTTGTTATTAATATTTCCACTAGTCAAGCTGACTAAGTCCTTTCCAGAAGAAACAGAATTACAAATTACGCTATTTACGGTGCCTATTTGTATATTGTTGTAGTAGCACATTTTAGAAAAGAGGCACTTAAGTTGTCACTTTTAAAAACATTAATATGAATTATAGATTAATATTATAGTTGAGTATTTAATGGTTGTATCCAGAAACATCTGCATGAATTGCAGTAATTTGCATTTCACTTTAATGGAATTTGTTATGTTTAAAAATATTTTTAGCTTGTGATAAATGACTGCAGAATACAATACTTGAAATCATATTCCTTTTATATTTTGATTGGTATTTAGTGCTCTATACATCAGAACATTTATACATTTATTTTAATAATAGTTTGCTCCATTTTCCAAAACAGTTTTGTTTTTTTACTTGTTCTACTTGTATTAGTAGAATGGCATGCATTATGAATGAAAGCACAGATGAATTGAAGTGAATTATCTTACCAAAGTGAAAAGTTTGATTAAAAGCTGCATAGCTATATTCTACTTTAGGTTTAAAAAAATGTATTCCATCAAGTTTAACCTTAGATCTATATCAGCTGTTGTCCATGTGCATGATGTAAGACTTTTGTATGCATTAATTCGGAATCATGTTTTTATTTGCTGAAGCGCTTCACATGTGACAAGTGTATTTTCTGTTTTAATTTTACAAAAAGTGCAGATTGAAGTAGAAATTAATCTTGTTACACCCCCTGGTTATAAGAATGGATCCAGCTTCCAGTGAGAAGACCTCTACTCCTAGAGAATTTAGCAGGTATAGCAGTATAGCTGTTCCACCCACACATAGCCGAGGCTTAATGCTGAGAGTAGTCGGTTTATTCCAGCCAAATGGCTCACTTATACAAGTGATACTCGAAAAATTATATAGTGCAAAAGTTCATTTATTTCAGTAATGCAACGTAAATGGGGAAACTAATATAGGAGATAGACACATTACAGGCAAAGCAAAATAGTTCAAGCCGTAATTTGTCATAAGTGCGATGATTATGGCTTGCAGCTCATGCAAAACCCCAAATCCACAATCTCAGTAAATTAAAATATTGTGAAAAGGTGCAATATTCTAGGCTCACAGTGTCCCACTCTAATCAGCTAAGTAAGCCATAACACCTGCAAAGGGTTTCTGAGCCTTTAAATGGTCTCTCAGTCTGGTTCAGTAGGAATCACAATCATGGGGAAGACTGCTGACCTGACAGTTGTGCAGAAAACCATCATTGACACCCTCCATAAGGAGGGAAATTCTTCCCAAAGTGCTGTATCAAAGCACATTAATAGAAAGTTATGTGGAAGGGAAAAGTGTGGAAGAAAAAGGTGCACAAGCAGCAGGGATGACCGCAGTCTGAGAGGATTGTCAGGAAAAGGCCATCCAAATATGTTTGGGACTTTCACAAGGAGTGGACTGAGGCTGGAGTCAGTGCATCATGAGCCACCACACACAGACGGATCCTGGACATGGGCTTCAGATGTTGTATTCCTCTTGTCAAGCCGCTCCTGAACAACAAACAACATCAGAAGCGTCTTACCTGGGCTAAAGAAAAACAGACCTGGTCTGTTGCTCAGTGGTCCAAAGTCCTCTTTTCTGATGAGAACAACTTTTGCATCTCATTTGGAAACCAAGGACCCAGAGTCTGGAGGAAGAATGGAGAGGCACACACTGCAAGATGCTTGAAGTCCAGTGTGAAGTTTCCACAGTCTGTGTTGATTTGGGGAGCCATGTCATCTGCTGGTGTTGGTCCACTGTGCTTCATTAAAGGTACACTGTAGGCACCCAGACCACTTCTGCTCATTGGAGTGGTCTGGGTGCCAACTCCCACTAACCTTAACCCTGCAAGTGTAATTATTGCAGTTTTTTATAAACTGCAATAATTACCTTGCAGGGTTAAGTCGTCCCCTAGTGGCTGTCTACTAGACAGCCACTAGAGGGAACTTCCTGGTCCCTAGCACAGATTATCTGTGCTAGAGCGTCGCTGGACGTCCTCACGCTGTGTGAGGACCTCCAGCGTCGCTCTATTCCCCATAGGGAAGCAATGAAATTCATTTTCAATGCTTTCCTATGGGGTGCGCAAATACGCATGCACGGCATTGAAGCGCATGCGCATTGGGACTCCTCGGCCGGTGGGCGGGATCAGTCTCGCCCACCGGCCGACGGAGGAAGAAGGTGGAGCGGAGGGGGAGGAGCAGGCAGCGACGTGGGACATGATGCTGCCTGAGGTAAGTGACTGAAGGGGTTTTCACCGGGGATTGGGGAGTGGGAGGAAGAGGGACCCTCCAGTGCCAGGAAAATGGATCGTTTTCCTGGCACTGGAGTTTCCCTTTAGGTCCAGGGTCAACGCAGCCATCTAGCAGGAGATTTTGGAGCACTTCATGCTTCCTTCCGCAGACGAGCTGTATGGGGATGCTGACTTCATTTTCCAGCAGGACTTGGCACCTGCCCACACTGCCAAAAGCACCAAAGCCTGGTTCAATGACCATGGGATTACTGTGCTTGATTGGCCAGCAAACTCGCATGACCTGAATCCCATAGAGAATCTATGGGGCATTGCCAAGAGAAAGATGAGAGACATGAGACCGAACAATGCAGAAGAGCTGAAGGCCGCTACTGAAGCATCCTGGTCTTCCATAACACCTCAGCAGTGCCACAGGCTGATAGTTTCCATGCCATGCCGCCTTGAGGCAGTAATTGCTGCAAAAGGGGCCCAAACCAAGTACTGAGTCTATATGCATGCTTTTACTTTTCAGAGGTCCGATATTGTTCTATGTACACGCCTTAAATTATTGATTGCATGTAATATTCTAATTTACTGAGATTGTGGATTTGGGGTTTTCATGAGCTGTAAGCCATAATCATCGCACTTATGACAAATCACGGCTTGAACTATCTTGCTTTGCATGTAATGCGTCTCAGAGGCGGATCCGGGGGGGGGGGCGCAACGGGGCAATTGCTCCCCCCACCCTGAGTTCCGATGCTCTCTCCTGCAGGGTCGGTGCTATCCAAGCGCCGGCCCTGCTTAGTGCCTTCAGGTCTGCAGTCACATTGCTGGGCGGTCGGCAGGGAGGGAGGAGGGAGAGGAGTCAAGGGAGCTCTTACCTCCAGCTGAGCTCCGCCAGGTCTCCTCTCGCGAGCACGGAGCATTGCCGCGGTTACCACGGCAACGCTCCGTTCTCGCGAGAGTGAACTCTAGCCTCAAGAGGTACAGGCTAGAGTTCCCTCCCCACTAGAACCACTAGGGATTCCACCGGACCACCAGGGATTGGAAATAATATCCCCTCTCCCAGGCAAAGGTGAGAAGGGAGGGGGGATATAAATAATATAAAATAATGTATTTTTAATTAAAATAAAAAATACATTTGTTTTGCTCTGCCCCCTCCAACTACACACACACTTGGCTGGGGTCTCACCATCCCTTCACACCCTGGACCAACACCTGGATACATCTCCCAGTGGGAAAACCTCTCCTCCAAGAGATATAGCATATATAGCAGTGGTTATAGCAGTATAGTTGTTGTCCCCCCCAACACATGAGCCGAGGCTTAATGCTGGGAGTAGTCTGTTTATTCCAGCCAAATGGCTCACTTATATACAAAATCTGAGCACAGCCCAAGAAATACAGTGTGTAGAAACAAATGCAGGCAATGATGCCTTTTATTGTGGCCAGCCTAAGGCACACGTTTGCAATAATCATGCTGTCTAATCAGCATCTTGATATGCCAGACCTGTGAGGTGGATGGATTATCTCGGCAATGGAGAAGTGCTCACTAACACAGATTTAGACAGATTTGTGAACAATATATGAGAGAAATATGCCTTTTGTGTACATAGAAAAAGTCTTGGATCTTTGAGTTCAGCTCATGAAAAATGGGGGCAAAAACAAACGTTGCGTTTATAATTTTGTTCAGTGTAAATATGAACATATCCCAATTAAAGTACATACATTTAGTTCCAGAAATATTTTCATAACACTATTTTTATAAGTTTGGATTTGTGCACCACCACAATGGACTTGAAATAAAACAATTGAAATGCAAGTGCAGACTTTCAGCTTTAACCCTTCGTGGTTCTATGTCAGAATATAAATCCGACAAAATATGTTACCTCTTGGGATCCAATGTGGAATTTATCCTGGAGAGTACCGCAGATCCTTTGTGTCGGGTGTGGCAACCGACACAAATGTGCTCGATGTGCACAGATTGGGAGGTCCCTGCACAGGGGATCGGTGGTACTCTCTAGGGAGAATCCATCATTGGATACCAGAAAGTTGGAGTGCGCTAGCAACTGCACTGGAGTCAGGATCTTCTCTGAGTACTCTGAAAAAATATACAGTATATAGTGCAGACTATCTGTATATACAGGGTATACAAGATTAAAAGTATATCTGGGGATCAACTCACATGGACCAGAGCCCTATCACCCCTGGCTCTGGGTTTGAATTGCTCCAATGGAGAGGGATAAACCCACAGTATAGCAAAACAGGATACTCTTCTGAATCAGATGTAATAGCTAGGCAGTATAAACAAATAGAGAGGCAGGAGCCCAAATTGAATAGTATCAAACACAGTATTTATTTAAACAAAAGGTTAAAAACTCTTACTTGAAGTAGTGGGTTTGCCAGCAATAAACCCACAACTAGATAAGCAGGAATTTACACACAGAAAATGATACAGCTTAGACACTTCCTGGTTCTGGTCACGTGACCGCTGGGACCGCCTCTCTCTGATGTCACACGTGACGCGTTTCGCCCACCTCCTGGGCTTCTTCTGACGACATCATTCCTGTTCAGCCCTGTCTTTTAAGTGTCCAGACAATCCCCTTCTGTTTCACCATTGGTTGAGGGGGCAGTCAATCAGACTAGGATTTATTTCTAGTCCTCCCACTCTTTGTGGGTATGTGCACTCAATTCATAAGTATTTTCTAGGGCTGTTTATGGAATCTGTTTATACTGCCTATAATAAATATTAAAACACTGCAGGCTGATATTACCCAAAAGATCACTTTGTGAAAAAGATATTGTTATAAAAAAAACTTTCTATAAAAAACTTTTATAAATATTTTAGCTTCCAACAATATATAATCACATTTATATTCTTTATATTTTTATATGGGGATCATCTACTAAATAGAATTATACATAAAATAATATTTCTTGCAATCAAGTGAAAATAGAAGCTAGAAATATAAACCCAAAGTCCAGCCCTGGGATAACATTATTAAAATCAAAATTTGAATAAAAGCAAAAGTATTGAAAATTCCAGGGGATCATCACTTAAATGTAAATGTATCAAACATCTAGCTTGACATAGTGTGTGGATAGTTCCTCTATATAGAGAGGATCAATAAATATAGGTAGAGACCAATATTCAATATCAGAGTTGTCTATACTGAGAAATTGACAAAATTCTGAATGGGGATTATCTACTAAACAGAATCTTTTTTACCAAATATTAAATTCCAAAAAAGGTACTCTATTATTAATTATGTCCTCTGTTGTCAATCATCAACCTACAGTGCGTACATTACATTTCATACCAGTCATTAAAACATTGCATCATCTATATACATCTATATGCTCATATTCATATACACATGCACATTACATTATCTATATTACGTTTGATGCTGTAGAGTTTATCTCATATATCTAGAGAAGAGAAAAATAGTTTAGCATATACATTTATGTATTTGAATATCATTCTTATTGTCTTTATAGAAAGTGACAGATCTCAAAGTCCTCGTTAAGGCCCCTAGGTGATAGGGATTTTAATTTAAATATCCATCTCATTTCTTGTTGGGCTAACTTCTTATCTAAATCTTCTCCTCGCCAATCTCTATTAACTTTTTCTAGTCCTAAAAATCTAAGTGTAGTGGGATCACTATTATGTTTTAGTGCAAAGTGCGCTGATAGAGGATGTTCTTTAACACTTTTTCAGGTGTTGCGAACATGTTCTCCAATACGTACATATATTTTTTGTGTGGTCTTGCCCACGTATTGTAAATTACAAGGGCAAGTCAAAACATAGATGCAATATTTGCTGTGACACGTAATAAGCTGTTTTATCTTGTATGTATTGGATTTTGTTCTATCTTCCAATTCTTTCACTACCTTTTTCTGCGTTCCTGTCCCCCCACAGGCCAAACAATAGCCACATTGAACGAAACCAATTTCTTTAGTGAGAAATGTTGTGTTCTTTTTCTCATTTTTAAAACTACTTTTCACTAATTGAGTCATAATGCTGGGTACTCCTCTATAAATAACCCTAGGTCTTTTAGGGATTATTTCTTCTAGCAGGGGATCTCCAGAGAGAATAAAACAATATTTATTTACAATCTTTCTTAACTCCTTACTATTTCCTGAGTAATTGAATATTAATGGCACTCCTTGGGTTTCTATACTTCCTAGGCCATTTCTTCCAGTTTTTTCAGTTTTCTCCTCAGGTTTTTTCTCTTTTAAAAAGGTCTTTTCTGTCAATCCTTTGGACAGCTTGAGATGCTTTCTCTAGTGTTTTTTCTGGATAATTTTTCATCCTAAAATCTTCTAGCAATTTTGTTGCTTGGATAGTATAATCATCCTCATTAGTACAATTGCATCTAACTCGCATAAGTTGGCCTTTGGGTATGCCATCCAACCAGGGGCCATAGTGACAGCTATCAAACAAATAAAAATGTTGACATGAATCTTCTTAAAGAAGGTTTTAGTCTGGATCCTCATGGCAGATATAAAAATATGAAGATCTAAAAAATGTACTTCGCTGTCACTATGGTCCATGGTCAGACTGACACCCCAAGTATTGGAGTTAAGAAACTCAAACAGCTGACGTTCCTGCACAGAACCCCTCCAAATAAAGAATAAATAGTCAATGAAACGGCGATAGGTGACCAGATTTTGAGCCCAGCCATGCTCTCCATATATATGCACGTCTCCTCCCAGAATGACATAAAGAGGCTGGCATAGCTAGGCGCGAACCTGGTCCCCATCGCCGTTCAATACCTGTAGATAGAAGGAATCCCAAAAATAAAAATAATTATTATGCAAAATCATATTGATTCCATCTAGGATGAATTCCTGATCGTCAAGGGTTAACTCAGTTTCAGTTAAAAAAAGATTTAACAACTTCAATCCCAATTTGGTGGGGGATAATCGAGTAAAGCGATGAAACGTCAGCAGTAACTAGAAGATCTCCCTCCTTCCACTCGATATCCTCCAAAATCGTAGATGATCCCTGTTACGGTTACCCTTAGTCTTGCTGAGAGCTGGACCGCTTAGTAGTCTGGATTCCTATTGCTGAAGAAGGGAGAAGCTGCTTTCCATAGTATTCCATACGAGTCCTGTAAATGTAGAATAATCCCACTAGCTATAGCACAGCTAGGATACCCTTCTGCCCACAAAACGAGTCAAGGCTGCGTTTTGAGGGTCAAACAAGAACTGAGGACTGGGATGCCCAGCCTGCTTTTTATTGTGGTTACATGCAAACAGGACACTCCCAGGGGGAGGCATAAAATCACCAACCCACACATCCCCTCCCCTCAGATAAACAGTTAAACCAATTATACTGTACATATTTTCTACCAAGTTCTGGATGTACCCCAAAACCAGGGGGTACCCCTTTAAATCATACACCGCTGGATAGATCTCGTTCAGGGGAACAACATATCCGAAAACCAGCCCGTTCGGATGAACGGTTCGGGAGTTATGGGTTTCCAAAGTTTTGACCGACCGCACAGACTTTCTAGCCGAAAATAGTTCCACACGTTTTGGCCTTGCGGTCGGTCTCTGTTCGTACGTAAAAACTCCACGAACCCGTTGCCATCCATGGTTATCCCGGGGGTCGCTGTACTCCCCATGCGAAAGGGTAATCATCCTACCAAACGGTGGGCCGTTCGGTAGGTCCAGCACGAAGTTGCGTTATCCTGGAGGTCTCAGCGGTGTTCGCCTGTTTGCGTCTCCGTTTTCAGTTCCAGACGATTGCTGGCAAACACCGCTGTTCGCACGTAAGATGGCCGCTAACACGTGCAAAGTCCCGAAATGGCGGCCACCTATACGTTTACACAAAGGATTCGTGCTGAACCATACAAACAGCTGCAAATAGGTCTGAAAGGTGAAAATAGTACTTAAAGGTACACAATAAAAACTAATGCTTCTGTAACAATCCCCATTGCAATAAAAATATAAAGAATATAAATGTGATTATATATTGTTGGAAGCTAAAATATTTATAAAAGTTTTTTATAACAATATTTTTTTCACAAAGTGATCTTTTGGGTAATATCAGCCTGCAGTGTTGTTATCTTTATTATAGGCAGTATAAACAGATTTCATAAACAGCCCTAGAAAAGACTTATGAATTGAGTGCACATACCCACAAAGAGTGGGAGGACTAGAAATAAATCCTAGTCTGATTGACTGCCCCCTCAACCAATGGTGAAACAGAAGGGGATTGTCTGGACACTTAAAAGACAGGGCTGAACAGGAATGATGTCGTCAGAAGAAGCCCAGGAGGTGGGCGAAACGCGTCACGTGTGACATCAGAGAGAGGCGGTCCCAGCGGTCACGTGACCAGAACCAGGAAGTGTCTAAGCTGTATCATTTTCTGTGTGTAAATTCCTGCTTATCTAGTTGTGGGTTTATTGCTGGCAAACCCACTACTTCAAGTAAGAGTTTTTAACCTTTTGTTTAAATAAATACTGTGTTTGATACTATTCAATTTGGGCTCCTGCCTCTCTATTTGTTTATACTGCCTAGCTATTACATCTGATTAAGAAGAGCATCCTGTTTTGCTATACTGTGGGTTTATCCCTCTCCATTGGAGCAATTCAAACCCAGAGCCAGGGGTGATAGGGCTCTGGTCCATGTGAGTTGATCCCCAGATATACTTTTAATCTTGTATACCCTGTATATACATATAGTCTGCACTATATACTGTATATTTTTTCAGAGTACTCAGAGAAGATCCTGACTCCAGTTCAGTTGCTAGCGCACTCCAACTTTCTGGTATCTATTGCTAATTTGTGTCACTGTGTGTCACTTGGTGGTAGTGCAGCCAGGGCCGCCATCAGGGGGTGACAACCGTGACGGTTGTCAAGGGCCCGGCGGTCCTGGGGGGCCCGGACTGCCAAAGCAGGCCCCACAATTACTCTCTGCACCTATATACAGCGATGATCGCTATATTTAGGTGCAGCCGCGGGCCCCTCGGGCTCCTTATACTTGCAGAGGGGGCCCAGCGGACTGTAGCTGTACTTTACAGCATTTCCTGCTCTCTAACTCCCGCGAGATGTGCGGCCGTTAGAGCGTTGCCACGGCGCGCATAACACATCTCGCGGGAGTTAGAGAGCAGGAAATGCTGTAAAGTACAGCTACAGTCCGCTGGGCCCCCTCTGCAAGTATAGGGAGCCGAGGGGGGGGGGGGGGCACAATGGCACCGGACCGGACCACCAGGGATCAAAGAATCTTCCCCTCTCCCTGGTAAGAAACAGGGAGGGGGGAATAACTTTACATTTACATGCATACACTACTAAACACACACACTGCAGCCACTACACTGACACACACACTGCATCCACTACACTGACACACACTGCATCCATTACACTGACACACACACTGCATTCACTGCACTGACACACACACTGCATCCACTACACTGACACACACACTGCATCCACTACACTGACACACACACACACACACACACACACACACTGCATCCATTACACTGACACACACACTGCATCCACTACACTGACACACACACTGCATCCACTACACTGACACACACACTGCATCCACTACACTGACACACACACACTGCCTCCATTACACTGACACACACACACTGCATCCACTACACTGACACACACACACTGCATCCACTACACTGACACACACACTGCATTAATTACACTAACACACCCTGCATCCATTACACTGACACACACACACACTGCATCCATTACACTGACACACACACACTGCATCCACTACACTAACACACACACTGCATCCACTACACTGACACACACACTGCATCCACTACACTGACACACACACTGCATCCATTACACTGACACACACACACACACACACTGCATCCACTACACTGACACACACACTGCATCCATTACACTGACACACACACTGCATCCACTACACTGACATACACACTGCATCCACTACACTGACAAACACACACTGCATCCATTACACTGACACACACACACAGCATCCACTACACTGACACACACACTGCATCCACTACACTGACACACACACACTGCATCCACTACACTGACACACACACTGCATCCTTTACACTGACACACACACACTGCATCCATTACACTGATACACACACACTGCATCCACTACACTGACACACACACTGCATCCACTACACTGACACACACACTGCATCCACTACACTGACACACACACACACACACTGCATCCATTACACTGACACACACCCACTGCATCCACTACACTGACACACACACTGCATCCACTACACTGACACACACACACACTGCATCCATTACACTGACACACACACACTGCATCCACTACACTGACACACACACACTGCATCCATTACATCCATTCACTTAATGACAACGGCATTTTTTGCTGTTTGCGTTCAACTGCAATTTGCATTTTACTAATTTATTGCACCGATGCATATTATATACCGTTTTTTAAAGGACAGAAAGGGCTTTATTTTTTTATTTTTTTTTAATTCTTTATTTTTTATCTCTCAGCATGTTAATAAGGCAATACGGTACAATATGTGGGCTATCACCCTGAGAAATCACAGTTAACAATACATATGCAAGTAGTAGTGGGATCACTGTCCCATGCTGAGAGGGTTTTGGTTGTTTTTCAAAAACAAGTAGGACAACATTTGTAGTACAGTGTAATGATCATCCCTTGAGCACCGAAGTAAGGTAAAGGTAACATACAGGCATTTATAAGTTTCAAGCATTTAAGTGCGCAAGGGGAAAGGGGACCCCCTCTGGGGATTTCTGACATTGAGTTATCCCATATTTTGACATAAGGGGTAAGAGGAGGGGGGGGGGGGGTGTATCAGAGCTTGTGTCTCAACATGTCGTTCTGACTTGGGGCCTCTTTGTATGCGGGCATATTCACTGTAGCTGCTTGATAATCCCTGAACTAAACATTATGGGGCATCAACTCTCTCTGGTATGCCTGGGTACGTAAATGAATTAGGGTTACACTCTTGGTGACAGTACGCCAGAGAAGTATCTAGCTAGCATAAAATAAACATGAAAAGGATGAAAGAAAAATGAAAATGAGCATTCACTGTAGCTGCGTGATAATCCCTGAACTAAACATTATGGAGCATCAATTCTCTCTGGTATGACTGGGCACGCAAATGAATTAGGGTTACACTCTTGGTGACAGTACGCCAGAGAAGTATCTAGCTAGCATAAAATAAACATGAAAAGGATGAAAGAAAAAATGAAAACGAGCATTCACTGTAGCTGCGTGATAATCACTGAACTAAACATTATGGAGCATCAACTCTCTCTGGTATGCCTGGGTACGTAAATGAATTAGGGTTACACTCTTGGTGACAGTACGCCAGAGAAGTATCTAGTTAGCATAAAATAAACATGAAAAGGATGAAAGAAAAAATGAAAACGAGCATTCACTGTAGATGCGTGATAATCCCTGAACTAAAAATTATGGAGCATCAATTCTCTCTGGTATGCCTGGGCACGCAAATGAATTAGGGTTACACTCTTGGTGACAGTACGCCAGATAAATATCTAGCTAGCATAAAATAAATATGAAAAGGATGAAAGAAAAAATGAAAACGAGCAACATTACAACAATATAACCTGGTGAATATAGGTGTCACGGTAATATACCCCAACACGCAGGAATAGTACAGATAGTCAGGAGACAAGAAACCAGGGTTCGTCTTACCGGACCTTAGAATGGCCGGACTTGACGAGAAAAAGCAAGACAGAGTCTAGAACAAGCCGAGGTCAAGGGAACAGAGAGACAGCGTAACGTAGAACAAGCCGAGGACTGGTACACAGAGGACAAAATAGCGGATAAGCAAGCAAGGATAAAGAGAGAGCGGAGTCAGGAACAAAGCCAAGGTCAAGCACCAAAAAACCAACTGAACGATACAAGCACTAAAGGGAAACTGGACAGAAACCACGATAGGGCAAGGAGCAAGGGAAACAGGTGAGTATAAATACCCTAAGGTTCACTTTGATTGGCCCCTGTCATATCCACGCCCCCAAAATGTGAGTGTATGGGGAATGTGGCCTGACAGGGGCCAATGGGAGACTGATTCTAATTTAGTCTCCCACTGTCCCTTTAAGAGCGCGCCCGAGACGCGCGGCGCGCTCTTAGTGTCGGGCGGGACACGTGACCGCTTCTCGCGGTCACTGCCCGCCTGACTGATCATCTTGTTGGCTGAGCCGCGCGCGGCTCGTGCAGGAGCAGGACCGCGCGCGGCGAGAAGAGAGGACCCCGGCCGGCCCCTGGAGAGGGTAAGTACCGCTACAGTACCCCCCCCTGAAGACACGCCCACCGGGCGGGGAGGAGCAGGCCTGGCAGGAAAACGAGCGTGGAAAGAACGCACAAGGCGAGGAGCGTGAACAGCGTCAGCGGAAATCCAACTGCGTTCCTCAGGCCCATAGCCCTTCCAATGTACCAGATATTGGAGGCGACCCCGAAGCAAACGAGAGTCAATTACAGCCGCCACTTCAAACTCCTCATGGCCCTCCACAGAAACCGGAGGAGGAGGAGGGACATGCCGAGTATAACGGTTGCACAGGAGGGGTTTTAACAAGGAGGTATGAAACACGTGAGGAATGCGTAAATTTTTTGGAAGATCCAATGCATACGAGACAGGATTAACCACATGCAAGATACGAAAAGGACCAATAAAACGAGGGGCCAACTTCATAGAAGGCACACGAAGACGAATATTGCGAGTAGAAAGCCAAACCCGGTCTCCCACAGCATAGGATGGAGCCGCCCTGCGATGCTTGTCTGCCTGAACCTTCTGACGAGCAGCTGAGGCCACCAAAGAACACTGAACCTGCTCCCAAGTATTACGTAGACTAGCCAAATGTTCGTCCAGAGCTGGCATGCCCTGTAAGGAGAATGCAGCTGGAAGAACCACGGGATGCCGGCCATAAACAACGTAAAAAGGGCTGTTAGCGGAGGATTCATGAGCAGCATTATTACGAGCAAACTCAGCCCAAGGAAGAAGGTCAGCCCAATTGTTCTGATGGTGGGACACGAAACAACGAAGATACTGCTCTAGAGATTGGTTGGCACGTTCAGCAGCTCCATTAGACTGGGGGTGGTAGGCTGAGGAAAACGAGAGGGAGATACCCATCTCTGTACAAAACGATCTCCAGAATCTGGAGATAAACTGGCTACCCCTATCGGACACGATCGAAGTGGGAATACCATGCAACCGAAACACCTCCCTGGCAAAGATAGAGGCAAGTTCCCTGGATGATGGTAATTTGACAAGAGACACAAAATGAGCCATCTTAGAAAAACGATCCACAATCATTAGGATGACAGTTTTACCATTAGAGGGAGGCAATTCAACAATGAAATCCATGGATATATTGGACCACGGTCTCTCGGGTATGGGCAATGGATGTAACAACCCACAAGGAACTCTGTGGGAGGACTTCATACTGGCACAAGTGCTACAGGCATTAACGTAATCGGTGACGTCATTGCGCAAGGAAGCCCACCAGAAATATCTAGAAACTGCTGAGAATGTCTTAGAAATACCAGGGTGTCCAGCAGTTCTAGTGTCATGATATAATGACAAGATGTCTCGTCTCTCCGGTATATCAACGAATAGCTTATCAGCAGGCCTCTCCCCAGGAGCCAAGTGTTGTTTAGCCTGAATAGCTTGTAAGAGAGAAGACGAAATGGAAAGAACAGTAGTCGCTATTATTCTGTCAGGCGGAATGACAGGGGTAACATCGACCTCGAGTTTGTCAGTAGTCTCGAATTGTCTGGACAGAGCGTCAGCTTTAGTATTACGGTCACCCGGTCTGTAAGTGATTATGTAATTAAAACGAGACAAAAACAGAGACCACCTGGCCTGCCTGGAAGACAATCTTTTTGCTTCACTAAGGTAAGAGAGGTTTTTGTGATCCGTTAAAATGAGGATGGGATCCCTAGTACCCTCTAGCAGATGTCTCCATTCCTTGAGCGCCAAAATGATAGCAAGGAGTTCACGATTGCCTACATCATAATTCCTCTCTGCTTTGGACATCTGTCTGGAAAAGAAGCCACAAGGGTGTAACGGCTTTTCAGGTGAATCTCTTTGAGACAAGATAGCACCTACCCCTATCTCAGAAGCATCAACTTCAAGAATAAAGGGCAGTGAAGGGACAGGATGCTGTAAAACAGGAGCAGAGGCAAACGTAGCCTTCAAGAATTCAAAGGCCTCGAGTGCTTCTGGTTTCCAGACATGAGTATTACCATCCTTCTTGGTCATTCTGGTTATAGGCGCAACAATGGCAGAAAACCCTTTAATAAAACGCCTATAATAATTAGAGAACCCCAGAAAACGCTGAATGGCTTTCAACCCCTGGGGTAGAGGCCATTCCATAATGGCAGACAGTTTCTTGGGATCCATACGAAAACCCTTGGCCGAGATTATATAACCCAAGAATTGGACTTCAGATTGATCAAATGAACATTTTTCGAGTTTGCAATAGAGACCGTTAACCAGAAGAGTTCTCAACACTAATTTAACATGCATGTGATGAGTCTGTAAATCAGTAGAATAAATCAATATGTCGTCCAAGTATACTATAACGAATGTATGTATAAATTGACGTAGGACATCATTAATAAATTCCTGAAAAACTGCTGGGGCGTTACAAAGACCAAAGGGCATCACAGTGTACTCGTAGTGGCCACTCCTGGTATTGAAAGCGGTCTTCCACTCGTGATCCTTTTTGATACGTATGAGATTGTAAGCACCCCTAAGGTCCAATTTAGTAAAAACTGTGGCCTGTTTAAGCCTATCAAATAGTTCTGTGATCAAAGGTATGGGGTACGCATTTTTGACGGTGATTTTATTTAGGCCCCTATAGTCAATACAAGGCCTTAATTCGCCATCTTTCTTAGATACAAAGAAGAAACCCGCCCCTGCCGGGGAAGAGGATCTTCTTATAAATCCCTTCTCTAGAGATTCCTTAATATATTCCTCCATAACCAGATTCTCCTGAGGAGATAAAGGATATATTCTCCCTTTGGGAGGCATAGCACCAGGTAACAAATTAATTGCACAATCGTAAGGCCTGTGAGGTGGCAATCTTTCAGCCTCCCTTTTATCAAAAACAGATTTAAGAGACAGGTACTGAGAGGGTATGACCGTAGGCACGGGAGGAATATTAGTAGAATTCAAAGGGGTGACTTTAACAATACAAGACTCTTGGCAAGAATCACTCCAAGAAACTATTTGTCCTGACTCCCAATCAATGGTGGGATTATGAGTACGTAACCAAGGATACCCTAACACGAGGTGAGAGGAAGGAGAAGTAATGATCTGAAACCGAATGGTCTCAGAGTGTAACACCCCTGTAGACATATGTAGTGGAACAGTTTCATGTGTGATAACTGGAGAGCATAATGGTCTACCATCTATGGCCTCAACGGCCAAGGGTGTCTCCTTCTCTCTGGTGGGTATGTTATTCTCCTTGACAAAACTGGAATCAATAAAGTTTTCGGCCGCTCCGGAATCAACCAGGGCTAGTATATTCCCTGCTATGCAGTTATTATCAAGGTGCAGGGAAACAGGAAGAAGTAGTTTATTAAGAGGCAAATGTGAGGACTGTGATGTCACACCCAAGGCCAGTCCTCTATATGGTCTTAGGTGCGATAGTTTCCCGGACGCACGGGACAGTCTTGTCTCATATGACCCCTCCTACCACAATAAAGACAAAGTCCCTCCTTTCTCCTATAAAGCTTTTCAGCGTCAGTAAGTTTGGCAACCCCTAACTGCATAGGTTCCTCCTCAGAACCCTTAGATCCCTCGGGAGTCTCAGCTCTAGGGGAGTTAAAGGGAACAAAATGTCTATTTCTGGACCTGGTATATAACCTGTCACGGATCCTGTTATCTATATCGATAAGATAGTCAATCAGGTCCTCCAGGGGTACAGGGAGGTCCTTAGCTGCTACCTCATCCAACATAGTATCAGACAGACCTTCCATAAACGCGGTAGTAAGCCCATTATTAGTCCAATCTACCTGTGAGGCAAGGGTCCGGAACTGAATAGCATAATCGGCTACAAATTTAGATCCTTGCTTTATTCTCATTAATGCCCTGGCGGCATTTTTTGACCTTTTAGTCGTGTCAAATGTTCTACGGAACGCTGTGAGGAAGCTATTGAAGTCGTGTACCATAGGCCCATTAGCCTCCCAAATAGGATTTGCCCATTCTAGTGCCTTATCCGTAAGCTGGTGCATAAGAAAACCCACCTTAGATCTATCAGTGGGAAATGAACGTGGGTACATTTCAAAGTGGAATTCCACTTGATTAAGGAATCCCCTACATGTCTTAGCGTCCCCTCCATACCTAGGTGGCGGGGTTAGATGTGCAGAAGCATTAGGCATATTAGCTGTGTCCGGTATAGGGTTTACAGGAGGCGTAGGTACAGGTACCGGAGCTGATCTGGATAACAGTGTCTGGATGGCTTGAGCCATTTGATCCATACGGTGATCCTGTTCTGCGAATCTAGCCTCATGAGTGGCCATCTGTTGACCTAAACCTGCGGGGTCCATGGCCCTATCGTAATGTCACGGTAATATACCCCAACACGCAGGAATAGTACAGATAGTCAGGAGACAAGAAACCAGGGTTCGTCTTACCGGACCTTAGAATGGCCGGACTTGACGAGAAAAAGCAAGACAGAGTCTAGAACAAGCCGAGGTCAAGGGAACAGAGAGACAGCGTAACGTAGAACAAGCCGAGGACTGGTACACAGAGGACAAAATAGCGGATAAGCAAGCAAGGATAAAGAGAGAGCGGAGTCAGGAACAAAGCCAAGGTCAAGCACCAAAAAACCAACTGAACGATACAAGCACTAAAGGGAAACTGGACAGAAACCACGATAGGGCAAGGAGCAAGGGAAACAGGTGAGTATAAATACCCTAAGGTTCACTTTGATTGGCCCCTGTCATATCCACGCCCCCAAAATGTGAGTGTATGGGGAATGTGGCCTGACAGGGGCCAATGGGAGACTGATTCTAATTTAGTCTCCCACTGTCCCTTTAAGAGCGCGCCCGAGACGCGCGGCGCGCTCTTAGTGTCGGGCGGGACACGTGACCGCTTCTCGCGGTCACTGCCCGCCTGACTGATCATCTTGTTGGCTGAGCCGCGCGCGGCTCGTGCAGGAGCAGGACCGCGCGCGGCGAGAAGAGAGGACCCCGGCCGGCCCCTGGAGAGGGTAAGTACCGCTACAATAGGTGAGTATAGGCACGGGTCTTAGTGGCGGAGTCTATGGCATCCTAAAAGGATGGAGAGATGGTCATTTGGTAGTATTCAGGTTGTGTCCCCAGCTTGCGTGGTGCGTCGAGATGCTCTGGGTATAAATTCTTTTGTCGCGGTGGGGTCCAGTCTGGACAAGGAAGTTGTGGGTTCTGGTCATGTGACCGACAGGCCTAGTTGGCTCAGATGAGTGACCAGTTCTTGTGGGCTTCTCGCCCGGAAGATAGACCTTGGTGTGCCCCAGCGATACTGAATATTGTTGGATCTCAGCTGTTGAAGGCTTGGTTGCAGTGATTTGCGCCAATTTAGGGTGCTTCTCGTTAGGTCTGGAAACAGTAGTAGTTGAGAGTCCTCGAATATTAGAGGGGTTTTCCCTCGGGTCGCTGTTAGGACCGCGGCCTTGTCTTGGTGGGATTGAAATCGTACGAATATATCAGCCGTGGCGGTGGGGGGTGCATTAGTCGGCTTGGGCAGACGGAACAGTCCATCTATCTTAAGCAGTTTTGCCTGTTTGGGTTGCAGTAGTGTTGCTAGCAGGCGCCTCATATAGTGTGGGAGGTCTGGTAGCCCTATATCGTCAGGCACCCCTTTAACCTTCAAATTGAGTCTCCTTCTGTGGTCCTCCATGGCCTCCACCCTCTCTGCTGTGCCGACTTGTTGCTTATGGAGGTCGGTCAGTTTGTGTTCTAGGGTGGTTATACATTCATCTTGGGAGGTAGTTTTGGTTTCCAAGTGGGTGAGCCTCGTGGTGGCCCCCTCCATGGCCTCTTTGAAGTGAGCTCGGTCAGCCGCCAGGTCTTGTCTAAGCTCCATAAACATTTTCGTCAGCAGGGCTGCTGTGACCGGTTCTCCTGCCTGGGAGGTTTTGGTATTATGCCCTGTGGGCTGGCTGGGTGATGCACCTGTGTCTGGGTCTGGATAAAAGTCTCCCGATGAGTCGGAGTGTTCATCCTCACCCAGCGCTATCTTCTCCCATGCGGCCTTCTGCGAGTTCCGCAGGAGTTCGCCAATGTCGCGGCTGTGCAGCGTTTTGTCTTGTCGTGGCTTTTTGGTTTTCTTGCCCATATTTGTTGCCTCGACTTTTGGTCTAGTTTGGGAAGGGATAGTGGCTGTTTTCCGCCGTTAAGTAGGGTTATTGCTCGTTTTTGCACGGAGCGATGTACGATGCATCCGTGCTGGTCTGCAGCTGGCTCCGCCCCCCCGAAAGGGCTTTATTTTGATGTAACATATATATACTTAAATGTTTCTTTATTATAAAAAAAAATACAAAAAAATGCAAAAAAAATGAAAAATTTTGAGTTTTTTTTACAGTTTTTGCAATAATAATGTGTGCACAATTAGTGCAGGTTAAGGAAAGTAATTACAAATAAATTCATTTAGTTGTTCTGATTTACAGAATATATAATGTGTCTGGGATTTTAAGTTTTTTTTGGTAGTTACAGGTCACAAAGCACAAGGAGTAAAATAAACTTTTAATGTGGGCGATTTTAGAATTTGGTATGTTTGTCTTGTAAGCTTAATAGCCATAAAAGAAAACAAAATTGCCACACAAAAGTATATATTTATATAAAGTAGACACCACAGGCTATTTACCTAAGGTTGTTTTGACACTTTCTACGTAGCCATTTCACCGCCAACCTCTGCTAAATATTGGAGTAAAATTGTGTTTTTTGGGGGTTTTGGCACGCAAACTTATAACAAAGAACTTCTCATGTGTATTTTGTAAAGTTAGTGTGTGCTATTCCTGTACAAAGTTTTATTTTGTATTCAGTTACATCTGCTGAGTAAAATGACACCCCCATTTTATGTCTTTGGCACTATTTTGTGAAGCTACAGTGCCATATAGGAGACCTGTCCTTTTCAGTATTCACAGTAGAATTTTGAGAGACGGATTTAATGAGCCTATGCTTCCATTTGGGGTATCATAACAGTTTGACTGTTCAAAAAAACCCCACAAAGGCCTACCATTTGTAAAAGTAGACACTCCAGGGTATCTCATAAGGTGCATATTGTGCCTTAGCATGCCCCCATTTTTTCACCAATATATGCCAAAGTATGTGGTAAAAAAATATTTTGGGCATTTTTTTTTACACACGTATTGCATTTTTGCTGGGCATTTTGTATATTTCATATGTGCCACTAAGTTCAAAACCTCCAAATTATGCTCAGCTAAGTGTTCTGAGTAAAAAGACACCCCCAATGAATGTCTTTGGCACTATTTTGTGAAGCTACAGTGCCATATAGGAGACCAAGCCATATCAGTTTTTACCTAACTTTGAATTTTGACGCTGGGCCTATGTGCAATTTCCAAGCATCTTTGCAGGTTTTAAATTCAAACTACCCCACAAAGACCTACCATTTCTTAAAGTAGACACCCCAGGGTATTTCAAAAGGCATATTTTGAACATTAGCGTGGGATCATTTTTCCGCTAGCTTGTACCAAGTGTAGTGGTAATAAGCGTTTTTTCTGCCTTTTTGACACACAAAGTGAGTTTGCACAGTATATTTTGCAAACCTTATGTGTACTACCACTGTATAATACTTCTTATGTTGCTCAGCTATGTCTGCTGAGTACAAAAATACCCCCGTATGTACCTTTGCCAGGTATATGTGGACATCGGAGGGGCACATTTGGGACACAGCCTTTCCATTTTTTTCAAACTTTACATTTTTACGCTGTGCCCATGTCCCATTTTGGAGTATTTTACCAGGCTATATAATCCAAATACCCCATAAAGCCATACCATATCTTAAAGAAGACATCCCAGGGTATTTCAAAAGGCATATTTTGAACCTTAGCGTGGGATAATTTTTCCGCTAGCTTGTACCAGGTGTAGTGGTAATAAGCTTTTTTTCTGCCTTTTTGACACACAAAGTGAGTTTGCACAGTATATTTTGCAAACCTTATGTGTACTACCACTGTATAATACTTCATATGTTGCTCAGCTATGTCTGCTGAGTACAAAAATACCCCCGTATGTACCTTTGCCAGGTATATGTGGATGTTGAAGGGGCACATTTGAGACGCAGCCATTCAGTTTTGTTCTAACTTGTTTTATGCTGTGTCCATGTTCCAATTTGGAGTAGTTTAGATGGTTGGTTATTGAAACTTCCCCACAAACATATACTATTTCTTAAAGAATACACCCGGGGTAATTCAAAAGGCATATTTTGAACCTTGGCGTGGGATAATTTTTTCTCTAGTTTGTTCCAGGTGTAGTGGTAATGAGCGTTTATAAATGTATTTTTTAACTTTTTAAAACTTTTTTACTTTTTAAAACTATTTTTTAAACTTTTGTTTTGCTTATTAATTTTTTAAAAGTTTCCTAAACTTTCTTAAAACTTTTTTTTACAGATTTAACATTTTTCTAAGCTTTTTTTTTACCGTTAACCCCTAACTAGCATTAAGCAGCACTAACAGTAAATTCCCCATTTTCCCATAACTCCCACCCACCCCAGCTAGCAAAATATTTAATTATACAATATTTAACTTAGTTAATTAAATAAATTTAACCCCTGAGGGTTAAAAAATAAATAAAAGTTAATAGTCGGGGTTAAAAAAAAAATTAGATAACAGTATAATACCGTGATCTGTATTTTGATCACTGTAAGCAGTGATCGACTGGCAGGGAAGGGGTTAATTTTTATTTGGACTGGGTAAAGGGGGGTGTTTTTTATTTTTTACTTAAACGTTATTAAAACTTTTTTTAACTTAATTTTTTTACTTTTTAAAGCTTATTTTAAAACTTTTTTTAACGTTAACCCCTAGTTAGCATGACACTAAATCCCCAAATTCCCCACTAACTTCCATCTTCCCCAGCTAGCTAAATTTATCATTTTAAAATATTTAAATTAATTAATAAAATAAATTTAACCTCTGAGGGTTAAAAAAAAAGAATTAACCCTCAGGGGAAAGTCAGATCATAGTAAAATACAATCCCTGCCAATTGATCACTGTAGTCAGTGATCAATTGGCAGGGAAGGGGTTAATTTTTTTATTAAACTGGTTAAAGGGGGGTGGGATTTTAATTTAACTTTATTTTTTTTTTTTACAGGGGGCAGGATCAGTGAAGATCCATCTCCCTGCACTTCACAGTGAACCCAGAAGTGCAGGGAGGCGGAAGGTGAGTATACACAGCACATGTGCTTGCTCTGACATGCTGTCAGAGCGGGCACATGTGCTGGGACAGCATGAGTCGGTGCTCCCGGTCTGCCTCTAATACAGAGGCAGACCAGAGCACCATTAACCCTGCGATCGCCGTGATTGCAGCTATCTGGGGTTAATTTTAACGGGTGACGGACGAGGTCCGTCACTCGTCGTTATGGCAATCCCCTGAGTGACGGACCTTGTCCGTCACTCGTCATTAAGGGGTTAAATGAATATTTGAAGCACCATAACAGTACGCAGCAGTAGTTATGGTGCTAGTAGTGCCCTTGCAGCTTAAATAGTGATAGAAGGAACTTCCATTAACTCCACTTTTTTAATCCCGCTGGCTGAGATGGTACGGTGAGCACTCTCAACCAATGACCTAAGCCCTGGAATACTGGTTTGGTTCAGTGCAGGAGCTTTTGGGCACAATCTCAAAAAGTTTGACTACTTACCCTGTAAGGGGAGCAGGAAAATTCAGACACCATAACTACAACTGCCCGGTAGTGCTTAGGAAGGTGTATGTGAGATATAATATGGACTGAATCTATAGGAATTTTTTTAAACTTAGCAACGGCCCTGGCAATAAAACCCATTCAAAGAACAAACCAACATCAGTATAACAAGGTAAATTTGAAGAACAGACTTTATTGTTGTAATAAATGAACACTATATAAAATACATATGTCTAGGAAAACAATGGTGGTTCTGGCATGCCAAGTGTGAATTCTGCAGGTGGAGGCCAGTGAACCTTGCATGTTGTTAATGTGCGTTTCACTCTGTATTTTATTTGGCAATAATGAAAATAACTAAATCATGTTTTTATGCTACCACTAATGTGTTTGTTTTTATAACATGTGTGTGTCTTTTTATCTGAATAAATATTGTTAAAGTTGACATTAGGACGTGTGTGAGTGTATGTGAATGTTTGTCTTTGCATAATTGTCTGAATTTGTCTTTGAATAAATGTTTGTGCTTGTGCATGAATATGTATGTCTCTTCCTGTATATGAGTATGTGTTGCTTTCTAAATAAAAGTTGGTTGTCATTGTCTGAATTATTTTTTAAGTAAATGAATATGCAGGCTTGTCTTTGTGCATATGTTGCATATGTCCTTTTGTCCGTGGAATAGAAACATAGAAACTTAGAATGTGATGACAGATAAGAGCCATTCGGCCCATTTAGTCTGCCCAATTTTATGAATACTTTCATTAGTCTCTTGTATCGAGAATAGCCTTATACCTATCCCACGCATTCTTAAACTCCCTCACTGTGTTAAACGGTACCACTTCAGTCGGAAGGCTATTCCACGCATCCACTACTACTCTTCTCCTTTATGGTGTTGATTTCCTTTATATATGTAAATGTTTTTATCATATTCTCCTGTCTCGTCTTTCGTCCAAGTTATAGTTTCCTCCGAGCTATTCATTTTAAGATACTCTGTGCTTTTTGGTTTTTTTTTCTTTTGGTTCAAGGCACTTTTCTTTTGGATTCCTGTTCTGCCTCTTTATGGATTTGATCAATTGTTTTTGGCCCCTCGGGTTTGTGTCGCGGTACCCAATTATTCCTCCTCAGATCCAGCACATCTTGCACCAAAAATCTAATCCTAGAAGAGGTCTTGTTTTTAACAAAGATATTAATCTTTTTGAAATAATTGTCCATGCCAGGCTGTCCATTTTCAAGGTATTTTCCAACTGATGTCAACAATTGACAGATGCACTCCATGGACTCCTCGGTGTTCTTGTTTAGTAGTTTAATAAGGCACTCTTTAATGGTGGCTTCTGAGATCAACTTTAATTTGAATAGCTCCCCAATAAATTTGATGTTTCCAAGGGATCGCCTGCGTGCTCTTTTACAGGCATCACTTAATTCTTCCTTTAGTCGAGCCTTTTCATTAGGTGATATAGCAGCGTCCAGTTCCTTCTGCAGTTCTTCAATTCTTTCACCACCCTTTTCACCTCTCTCAAACTCCACCTGGCAGAGCCTTATTAGCAGCCTGCGGAACGTAATGCACACTTCACGATTTTCTTCAGTTGGGACCTCAAGCATCATTAGCCAGTTGCACATGTTTGCATATATAACTGCAAAATGAGTCTCTGCTACTGCTTTTTCAAATATGAGTTCTGCGACTCCTTTAAGCTGATACTCAGTGTCAACGGAGAGGTCCTTCACCTGATGGATTAAGTGCTCGAATGTCTGAGGAGTGATCTTATTCAGGATACCGCGAACTTTCCGAAACAGTTCTTCAGCCTTGACTCTACTGGGTTCTTCGTTTGCCCTTTTCATGGGAGGTCTCCAAGCTTTTTCACATTTTTGCAGTTTCACATTCTCATTTAGTTCAAGGATTTGTCGACGTTCTTTAACAGGAGCTTGCTGAGACTTCATTTGATGGATTCCAGGTGGCAATCTGCGATTACCCTTAGCAGGGTGGCAGGAATTTCCAGATTGAGGTGTCCAATTCCTGCGAGTCAAACGTGATGGATCTATTGGCCGAAGGTGAGGTCTAATAACCATGCCTTGGTGGATTTTACAGATTTCAGAGAAGTCCTTTGGTTCCTGCGTGATCGATTTGAATTGGAGTAAGAAATTCCTGTCGTAGCATACCCTTTCTACCTTTGCTTTGATATTCAACTTATCTTGGAGTGAAGGTACTGCAAGGTCTTGGCTTTCTGTAATTGGCTTTGAAACCACATCAGCCTTACCAGGTTGTTCTTTTTCTTCTGTTTCTGGCAATCCTTGCTCTTTAGGGTCACAGCTCAGGCTCCTATATGATGCAGGCTGATTATTCTTTATCCCAATTTGCTGCTGCTCAGGGGTGCCCTCTTTCTTAATTAAAAGCAACTCCTCATGCTTAACAGTGGGGGAATCCAAAGTCATCTCAGAGGGACAAATCACAGTGGCAGAGTTTACTGGCAGCTCCTCTAACATTTCATTAGTGTGTGGTTTAGCAGGACAAACTGGGACATCAAGAAGAATACTCTGTTCCTGAACTGTGGCAGTCTCCAGAGAATCTAGATTAGTAGGCTCAGGATGACAACTTGAAGTGGACTGTGGCAGAGTATGAGGTTCGATTGCACAAACATGGCACTCTAGAGAAATGTTGTCTTCTAAACATGTGACAATCTCTGTAGGCTTTATGGACATAGACTGCAGTGACGGACCAACTGTGACTGGGTCTAGAGAATATATATTTGTAAGCTCAGATGGACAACTCAAAGTGGACTGTGGCTGATCAAGGTTTACTGTCAACTCATCTGTCAATTCACTTGTATGAGGTTCGATAGTACGAAAAGGGCACTCGAGAGAATCGTCTTCTAAACACATGACAACCTCTGTAGGTTCTAGAGACATAGACTGCAGCAAATGACAATGACCTGTGACTGGGTTCTGTGAATCTAGATTTGTAGGGTTAGATGAACTGAAAGTGGACTGTGGGTGACTAAGGTTCACTGGCATATCCTCTGTCAATCTATTTGTATGAGGTTCGATAGTGCAAACAGGGCATTCTAGAGAATTGTTGTTTTCTACACATGTGAAAATCGCTGTAGGCTCTAGAGACATAGACTGCAGCAAAGGATAAGGAATATCTTCTAGACTTGTGACAGGTTCAGGCTGTAGAATAGTATTCTGTTTATAATACTCAGCAGAATCTTTTTCATTTTCTGGTCCTTTTTTGACCACTTTCTTTTCTGGGACACTTGCAGCCTTTTCAGTTGCTATGTTTTGTCTTGGAAGTATTGTAGGCTTTACTTTAGTAAAACGGAATGGGTCCCTGCAATTAATTAGGAAAAGTTAAAATACAATTGTAACAATTCTATCCTTTCCTCCCTCTCCATCCATCAGCCCATTTTGTCATTTATCTTATTCCTCTTCAGCTATTCTCTTACTTTGGTCCGTCAGCCACCATATCACTTTGTATTTATCAGTTATCGCACAACTTATAGTGACACTATCAGATAATTTATATTTCATATAATACATTCTGGTTACAGCAATTTCAGTAGTTTATGTTGTACCATAAAGGCGTCTGTTTATTTTAAAAAGCATTCATTATGGAATTAGGTCATCCTTAGTAAGTTACGTTGCCGTAGTACTTCCCAGTAATTTGTGATGTTGGTTCAGAAAGAGCAGTGACATGTTTCTCTATCTGTGGCTCTTCTCTCATTGGTTTTCTGTGTACACAGACAGCCAGTGAGAGAACCAGGGTATTGGCTTACTGAGGACACTGCATTTTTATTTGTATATGTGTATATATATGGTCAATCATTCTGTGTTTCATAATACACTTACCTAGGTAGCTGACCATATGTCATCAGTTTGTTGGTTTTTGTTGGAGTCACCCGAAAATAGCATGGTACTTCGGGAATCTTCTCCTCTTTTCCATATCTGACATTATTGTTATGTCTAAAGCTTTTGAAGAAAAACACACAAAAAAAATAAAGGTCAGGCTAATTATTACAGCACCCAGCATAGAGGTTAAATCTCACTTTGTTAAAACAAACATCAACAATAGATAAAAATCACCAGACCTTACCCCCCTCCCCCCTTTGATTAATGTGATCGTATAGTATTTACCTTTCATCAAGCTCTGCAAATTTAGATGTAACAGAAGGGGGATGGCAAAATCTTTTTGTGCCTTGTTGGCAATTGTGCAGAATTTCTTCCACAAACCCACCATTCTGTTTCCATGGCTCCCCTTTCGTCCCCTTTACAGGATCTGGACAAACATCCAGATTAGGTGATATCAGGGACAATATCTGGGGCTCAGCTTTAAGAGGTAGCCTATTTAGGAAAGAGAAAGTGATTAGTGAAGTTTCATATTTCACACATTGGATGGTATATTTTTGGAATATCTGAGTGTTTAGGAGATGATAAAAGAAGCCATTATATATTATGCATTATTATTATTTGGGTTGTATTGTAATGGTTAAATAATTCAATATGATTTGTAAAACCTATGAAATGTCTGGACTAATTTCATTCTGCATTTCATCCCTGTTGGTGCTGTCTGATCAGGGCCTCAAAAACCTTTCTTAATTCCTATATATTTTATTTTTTGCACCCCTGTATACCATGGCTGCTTATTTAATTCCAATCACTACAAATGGGCTAGGCTACACACATTCATTTTTTTAGTTCATTTTTTATATTGTCTGTTATGAAAAATAACTAAAAGATGAAATTCATATTCATATTTTAAGTACTTTAACCCGTATATTACTCACATTCATTTTAAGATGAGACTATTATATCTTAAGGAAAGCTATGTTATTTATAGAGGTGATACCCATGAGCAAACCATCCTTTATTCTATTTTGTATTGAACTCTGACCTCCATCTTCTAATAACCCTATCTAATATGATACTTGCAGCCGCTGTCCACTTACCTCTCCATAGACCAGGGGTGGGGAGCCTTCGGATCTCCAGATGTTTTGGGCTGCATCTCCTATAATTTTCTTACAACCATAATACTGGCAAAGCATCAATGGAGATGTAGTCCAAAACATTTGGAGGGCCAAAGGTTCCCCACCCCTGCCGTAGACGTATGACAAAGAATATCCTCTAGACTTGTGACAGCTTATAGTGACACTATCATATCATTTGTCTCATATATTCAATTCTGGTTACAGCAATTTCAGTAGTTTATTCGTACCATAAAAGATTATGTTTTTTTTTTTTATAAATGCATTCCTTATGGAAGTTTAGGTAATGCTTAGTAAGTTACGTTGCCGTAGCACTCCCCACTGATTTGTGATGTTGGTTCAGAAAGAGAATTCACATGTTTCTCTGTTTTTTCTCTCATTGATTTTCTGTGTACACAGACAGCCAGTGAGGGAACCAGGGTATTGGCTTACTGAGGACACTGCAGTTTCATTTCATGTCCTAATAGCATTGTGGTCAATCATTCTGTGTCTCATGATACACTTACCTAGGTAGCCCAGCAGACATCTTTAGTTTGTTGGTTTTTGTTGGAGTCACCCGAATATAGTATGGTACTTCGGGAATCTTATCCTGTTTTCCAAAGCTGACAAAGGTATGTCTAAAGGTTTTAAAGAAAAACACAAAACATAAAATGGTCAGTCTACTTCTTATATCACCCATCATAGAGGTTAAAATGTAAATTTGTTAATAAAAAATATCAACAATAAAAAAATGCACAAGATTCCCCCCATTGATTAATTTGATAATACAGTATTTACCTTTCATCAAACTCTGCAAATTTAGAATTAACAGAAGGGGGAAGGTGAAGTCTCTTTATGCCTTGTTGGTAACTTTTTAGAATTTCTTCCACAAGCCCACCATTCTGTTTTGATGGCTCCCATTTCTTACCCTTCTCAGGATCTAGACAAACATCCAGATTAGGTGATATCTGGGGCAATATCTGGGGCTCAGCTATAAGAGGTAGCCTATTTAGGAAAGAAAAAGTGATTTGTGAAGTTTCATATTTCACACATTGGATGTTTTGTTTCTGGAATAACTGAGTGTGTTTAGGAGATGATAAAATAATTCATTATTATTTGGGTCGTATTCTGACCCATCTCTGACCTCCATCTTCTAATAACCCTATCTAATAGGATACTTGCAGCCGCTGTCCACTTACCTCTCCGTAGACGTAGGACAAAGAATGTCCTCTAGACTTGTGACAGCTTAAAGTGACACTATCAGATCATTTATTTTTCATATATTGGATTCTGGTTACCGCAATTTCATTAGTTTATTCGTACCATAAAAGCTTCTGTATATTTTGAAATGCATTCCTTATGGAAATTAGGTAATGCTTAGTAAGTTACTTTGCCCTAGTACTTCCCAGTGATTTGTGATGTTGGTTCAGAAAGAGCAGTGACATATTTCTCTATCTGTGGTTCTTCTCTCATTGGTTTTCTGTGTACACAGACAGCCAGTGAGGGAACCAGGGTATTGGCTTACTGAGGACACTGCAGTTTTATTTGGATGTCCTAATAGCATTGTGGTCAGTTATTCTGTGTCTAATGATACACTTACCTAGGTAGCCGAGCACACGTCTTTAGTTTGCTGGTTTTTGTTGGAGTCACCCGAATATAGTATGGTACTTCGGGAATCTTATGCTCTATTCCATAGCTGACAAAGGTACGTCTAAAGCTTTTGAAGAAAAACACAAACAAAATGGTCAGTCTAATTCTCACAGAAGTATAGAGGTTAAAATGTAAATTTGTTAAAACAAAATATCAACAATAAAAAATAAGCACATGATTTCCCCCCATTGATTAATATGATCATACACTATTTACCTTTCATCAAGCTCTGCAAATTTAGATGTAACAGAAGGGGGAAAGCGAAGACTCTTTCTGCCGTGTTGGTACATTTTTCGAGTTTCTTTCACAAGCCCACCTTTCTGCTTCCATGGCTCCCATTTCTTACCCTTCTCAGGATCTGGACAAACATCCAGATTAGGTGATATCTGGGGTAATATCTGGGGCTCAGCTTTAAGCCTATTTAGGAATGAAAAAGTGATTAATGAATTTTAATATTTCATACATTTGAAATTCTATTTCTGGAATAACCGAGTGTGTTTAGGAGATGATAATAGAAGGCATTATATATTATGCATTATTAGTTGTGTGGTTAACTAACTAACTTTGATTTCTCAAATTAATGTCATTCTGCATTTCATCCCAGGATTGTGCTATCTGATCAGGGTCTCAAAACACCTTTATTAATTCCTATATATTTTATTATTTTATATATTTTTTATTTCAAATTGTATCACTACAAATGAACTAGGCCACACACATTCATTGGTTCGTTTGTTTTAGCTTATCTGTTAGGTACTCTTCTTAACAGATGGAAATTAAATTCACATATTAAGGATTTTAACCCTTATATTACTCCCATTAATGTCACGATGACACTATTAAATGTAAAGGAAAGCTGTGTTATTTATAGCGATGATGCCCATTAACAAATCATCCTTTATTCTAATCTCTATCTTACTCTGATCACCATCTTTTAATAACCCTATCTAATACGATAGCTGTAGCAGCTATTCCCTTACCTGTCTGTAGAAGGCTGGATCTTTGACTGTTTTTTGAATTCTTTTTTAGTAGAATTCCTGGGTGGGGGTTGAGTACCCCACAGCCATGAAACCAGGGGATGTTCAAATATAGAAATAGCGTTACTCATGGTCTCTGTAAATAATCTCACTGCAATGAAAATGCCTGTGAAATGGTAGTAGGACCAGCAGGAGTAGGGTTTTTTTTATCTTCTGGTCTGTGACATCACAATCGAACCTGATTGTCTAAATGCAGAAACAATGACCGACTGCATAATGTCTATGGGAATTAAATCCAATTGAAAATTTAAATAGAATTTAAATGATAGGTACAGAAACCACTTAATTTTTCAATTTGTTGTTGTGGCATTAAAGGGATACTCCGGCCACCATAACGCCAAGATCAAGATTTTGTAATTTTGTCTTTGTTCTTTGAAAATATTAAAAAACGTCTCTAAGCACCAACACAACTTTAGCTTAATGAAGCAGTGTTGGTGTATAGATGATTCACTGCAACTCATTCTATGCCATTTAAGAGTTAAATCAGTTTTGTTTCTGTTTATGCAACTCTAGCCAAACCTCCCCGGGCAGTGACTCACACAACCAACTTGACAAAAAAAATAGTTTCCGTTTCAATCAGATGTAACAGCACTGTGTGTTTACTTTGCAGATTTTATGTACTGCACTGTTAATTGACCATTCATAGCACACATGAGGTTCCTGCAGTCTATTAACAGTGATGTGGAATTATTAAAAATCTTTATTGTACTTGTATTGAATTATTGTACTAACTCCATTTTAACTTTATACTGTGACTTCGTCCTCCATTTTGTCCTCCTAACCTGACTTCTTCAATCCTCCATTTTGTCCTCATGACTTAACTTGTTCATTTTAAAACTACATTACGTGACTGAACTTCTCAACCCAATTAATACAGTAGACAAAGACCGTGTTTCCTTCAAGGACAAGTACCAGGAGGTGCTGGCTACTCCTTAAGACTTGCTGGCTACTCCTTAAGAGCTTGTAAGATAGTACAGTTTGAAGGCCACAGAACACAGTAGTAATGAAATGTTCTATTCATAAGAGACCTTGCACCTGGACATAAAGCCTGATATCACTGACCGTGTAAAATGACGCTTAGGACCCCCTTGTCCCCCACCCGTGTCCAGAATAATCCCACCTCTGATGGGTGGGCACGGGACTAACCTCTTAATTTTACTAACCAATAGGTAAGACACTAACTCCGTCACTTAACAATTAATCCAATTGATGATGTTTATTTGCTGATATTCTAATAATCAATGATGACGCAAAATGCCTCTTAAAAGGGCCTGCGCGCCCGCTTTTTCTTCACTTGCCAATAAACTTTCTCGAAGTTATTTTAACCTGAACCTCGTGTGTCAGACTTAATTACTTCAGCGTATATACGCAATTTAATTTTATTGATTTGGACAGGAACAGATAGACTTTGAACATTTTGGTTTACTTTCAAAAAGTACCATAACAACAGAATATGGGAGATTACATTCTAATTTAAGCAGACTGTGCAATAAAAGAAGTTTCAACATTAGATCTCTCTTCACAGGAAATGTGTATGGGAGACTCTTTAGGTCAAGTTCAGGGAGGTTTGATTAGAGCTGCATAATTATAGTGATTTGACTCCTAAATGGTAGAGAATCGAGCAGTTAGAAAAGGCTTTGATAATTCTTATATATTTTACTTTGGGTTTTTTTTTTTTTTTTTTTTTTTTTGCACCCCTGTATAACTTGCCTGCTTGCTTTATTTCAATACTTATAAATGGGCTAGGCTAAATAAACACTTTCATTTTATTTATTTTTTTGTTCATGTTTTTATCTCATCAAAAATAACTAAAAGATGAAACTTAAATTCACATTTTAAGAAATGTAACCCTTCTATTACTTTTCATTTCAAGATGACACTGTTAAATCTACAGGAAATCTGTGTTATTTATAGAGATGATGCCCATTAACAAACCATCCTTTATTCTAATCTCTATTGAACTCTAACCCCAACTTCTAATAGCTCTATCTAATATGATACATGTAGCAGATGTTTACTTACCTGTCCGTAGAAGGCTGGATCTT